>NC_056726.1:834224844-834232344 GCF_019279795.1 Protopterus annectens | reverse complement strand
GATTAGTAAAGTAGAAGTTAAAAAATAGAAGTTGAAGTTACAGAATGCCTGCAAAGTGAAGGAGTTGGTGTAGAACATCTAATATAGGTTACATCACAGCATGATGGAATGAGTCCTCAAAGACGAGAAACAGGAAGATCAGGAGACATCTGAAGAAGAAATATGGACATGGGAAAGAAAAACAGATTTAATATGGTGTAATATTTATGCAAAGGAGAAAGCAAAGCTATTCAGTACAAAAAGAACAGCACCAAAGATATTTGAAGAGAAATACAGGCAAAGGAATTCGAGCATGAGAAACTTGACAGTACAAAAAATAAGAAGGCAAAGAGGAAAACTAGAAAATATTAGTAATGGAGAAGTTAAAGAAATAGAAATTGAGGTTATAGAGTACCTGCGAAGTGAAGAATTTAGTGTAGAAAATCTAACTCAGAAAACAGCAAAGTAGGATAGAGTAATGGACATCCAAATTAAGCGGAAACCAGTGGAACGGGAAACAACTAATCAGACGCCATATGAAGATATTTTGGAGACTTCCACAGGAAACCGGTATAAACTTTCAGTTGGAGATGGACAGCAAGGGAAGGAATATGAAACTGTAGCAACTCTGACACAGTTAATGTTGAGGAGAGATTGGCCAGAGAGTTCCCGTATGACAGAGCAACAGATGACAGGATGAAATTGAAAGGAATGTGCCACAGGAAGATGTTATGGAACTTTCTATAGAGAGCCCACAGGGAATGGAGAACAAAAAATGTGTCCTTAGTTTAGAAGAAAATGAGCTAAGAGAAGAGTTGCTTGATTTAATAGAGATAGACATATTAAGATCAATGAAAGAAAACAGACTGCAGAAGGTCACTAAAACCCCAAAAGTTAGAAGTTTGATAAAATGAACACAGTAATTAGGACTGTCCATAGAGATCCATGCGGTATAACAGAAGTAAACAGAATATGTTACTGAGCAGCTAAATTAATAATAGATAGAGTTCTACCACAAGAACACAGGGTAGTAAGGGAAAGGAAGGGGAGAAATCAAATACCATTATGGAAATATTGAATAGCAAAAATTATAAAGCAATTAAGACAAGAAATATCACTATTAGAAGTATATAGAAGAGAGAACAGATCAACAGAAATACTCAGAAAGATAGATGTGATAAAAGCAATGCACAGTATTAGAACAGATCAGGATCTATCTTGCACTGTTGCAAATAAACTAAAAATCTCAGCAGAGGCAGAAAAACTCAGAAGATATGCAGATAAATATAAAGGAAAATGTCAAAATAAGTGATTTACTGAAGACCCCAAAAAGTTCTCTAGAGAACTGGAAAACAAGGCAAAAGGAATTGAAAGACTATTCAAAAAAGAAGAAATAGATTCATTTTGGAGAAATAGTTATGAAGATCCTGTGGAACATAAAGATGCTAAATGGATAGAAGAAGTAAAAGAAAGAATAAGAAGTTAAAATGTACAGGATATAAAATGGGATGAAGTAACTGCCAGAGAGATTGAAATAAAGTTAAGAAAAGCCTCCAAATGGAAAACCCCAAGCCCAGATGCAGTACCTAACTTCAGGCTAAAAGTATTAACATCTTTGTATGAAGATGAGTAAGAGCTATTTATATGCACACCCCAAACAGACACCAGCCTGGTTAACAACAGGAAAAACAATGCTCCTACTTAAGAGTGAACTTGCAAGTTGTCCTAAAAATTATAGACCAATAACTTGCCTTCCGACGACATATAAACTTTACGCCAGAATTGATTCCTACAGAGTTTATAGTTATTTAGAAGAAACCTCAACCATGACAATAGAACAAAACGGTAATGAAAGTCATATGGAACAAAGGATCATTTGTTGCTAAATAAAGTCATAATGGAGAACTGTTAAAATAGGAAGAATCTAAATATGGCATGAATTGACTACAAAAAAGCATTTGACAGTATCTCACATTCATGGATAAAAGAGTGCTTAAACATGTGCAAGATACACCCTACACTGATCGATTACATTAAAGTGACCATGAAACAGTGGAATACCACTTTGAATTTAAGCCATGATAAAGGATAAATTGTTATTCCAGGGATAAAAATTCAAAGATGGCATATTCCAGGTTAACTCCTTGTCACCACTGCTATTCTGCCTTGCCCTTAGGCTATCTACTTAACAGATTAGGCCATGGGTATAATTTGGCTCCTAGAAAACAACAAGGTGTAAAGACTTCTCATCTTCTCTTTGTTGATGATTTAAAACTGTATAGCTTATCAGATGAGGAACTGAAAGGACAACTGCATGTGGTTAAAACTTTTTTAGATTATATAAGAATGCCATTTGGTCTTGATAAATGTGCAAAAGCAACCTTTAAAGAAGGAAAACTGCAGCACCAAGAAAACATCGGTTTGGGACAAGAATGTGATATAAAAGAACTTGAGCAAGAAGGAGTGTGTAAATATTTCAGAATTGATGAAGGATCAACAATAAAACATAAACAAATGTGAATAAAACTTAGTAAGGAATACTTTGAATATATGGGAGTAACAGACAAATGTAGCTTTTGTAAAACAGAATTGGAAAGAGTTGCACACCTCGTTGCTGCTTGTGACATGCTAATGGCAGAAGGACTGTATACTGAAAGGCATAATAATGTGGCAAGACTGTTGCACTGGGGATTGTGCAAGCATTATAGTACTGAAGTGACTGAAAAATACTGGAAACATGAGCCACAAAGCATAAAAAAATGATGGTCTACATCACATGGGATCACCCATTACCAACAGTTCAAAAGATGCTAGAAAACCAGATATAGTGTTCCATAAAAATAAGACAAAAGTAGCAGTGATCATTGAAGTTGCCATACCTACTGACTACAGTATCTTGCCTACAGAGAAACACAAAGTCATAAAATGTCAGGATTTGCAGGCAGAAACAAGAGCAATGTCGGAGAAAGATACCCAGGCAGTTCCAGCAGTAGTAGGAGCAATGGGTCTTATAAAAAAAGAATCTACAATCATATTTAGATATGTTACCAATACATGTAACCCTGTATGAATTGCAGGAGGAGTCATTACTGGGCACATTGCAGGTGCTGTGAAGAGCACTTCTGGCTGACATCAAAGATTGAAACAATACTAATTTCATGAACTTTAATCGTACTTTGACTTAGGAATGGGGTCTATTCCCATCATGGTATTAGAAACCCAAAAGACTTGGAGAAATTAAAAGGGAGAAGTTTGATAAAACAAAGAACACAGTAATTGGGACTGTCCATAGAGATCCATGCGGTATAACAGAAGTAAACAGGGTATGTTACTGTATAGCTAAATTAATAACAGATAAAATTCTACCACAAGAACACAGGGTAGTAAGGGAAAGGAAGGGGAGAAATTGAATACCATCATGGAAGTACTGAATAAAGAAAACTGTAAAGCAATTGAGACAAGAAGTGTCATTGTTAGAAGAATATAGAAGCGGGAACACATCAACGAAAATAGTTAAAGACAGATGTGATAAAAGCAATGCGCAGTATTTTAATGGATCATCATCTATCTTTGCTCTATTGTAAATAAACTAATACTGTCATCACAGGCAGAAAAACTTAGAAGATACACAGATAAATATAAAGAAAAAGTACAAAATAAGTCATTTATTGATGACCCCAAAAAGGTTCTATAGAGAATTGGAACACAAGGCAAAAGGAATTGAAAGACCACCCAAAACAGAAGAAATAGATAAACTTTGGAGAAATATGTGTGAATATCCTGTGGAACATAACCAAGAAGCTTAATAGATAGAAGATGTGAAAGAAAGAATAAGAAATTCAAAGGTATAGAATATGAAATGGGATGAGGTAATGGCCAGAGAGACTGAGATAAAGTTAAGAAAAGCCTCCAATTGAAAAACCACAGGTCCAGATGCAGTACCTACTTTCTGGCAAAAAGTATTAACATCTTTGCACGAAGATATAAACATGAGTAAGAACTATTTATATGCGCACCTTGAACAGACACCAGCCTGGTTAATAACAGGAAAAACAGTGTTCCTACCTAAGAGTGAACCTGCAAGTTATCCTAAAAATTATAGATCAATAACTTGCCTTCCAACAACGTATAAACTATATACAAGAAATGATGCTGACAGAGTTTCTAATCATTTAGAAGAAAATTCAATCATGGCAATGGAATAAAAGGGTAATAAAAGAAAGTCATATGGAACAAAGGATCATCTATTGCTAAATAAAGTCATAATGGAGAAATGTAAAAAGGAAAAGAATCTAAGTATGGCATTGATTGACTACAAAAAAGCATTTGATAGAGTCCCACATTCATGCATAAAAGAGCGCTTAAAAATGTATAAGATACACCCTACACTGATCAACTACATTACAGTGACCATGAAACAGTGGCAGACCACTTTGCAGTTAAGCCATACTAAAGGAAAAAATATTATTCCAGGGATAAAAATTCAAAGGGGGATATTCCAGGGTGATGCCCTGTCAGCTCTGCTATTCTGTCTTGCCCTTAACCCTTTACACTGTCTACTTACTAGATTACGCCATGGCTATAATTTGGCTCCTAAAAAAAAGACAAAGTGTAAAGACCTCACATCATCTCATTGTCAGTGATTTAAAACTGTATAGCTCATCAGATGAGAAACTGAAAGCACAAATGCAAGTTGTCAAAACTTTTTCAGTTGATTTGGTCTTGATAAATGTGCAAAAGCAGCCTTTAAAGCAGGAAAGCTGCAGCACCAAGAAAACATCAGTTTGGGACAAGAATGTGATATAAAAGAACTTCAGCAAGAGGGAGTGTATAAATATTTGAGAACTGATGAAGGATCAACAACCGAACACTAACAAATGTGAATAAAACTTAGTAAGGAATATTTTAGAAAACTTAAATTAATCCTGAAAACAGTGTTGACATCTAGAAACAAAATTCAAGCTATAAACCAATTTGCCCTTCCTGTCCTAACTTAGTTTTGGAGTGACTGACTGATCGCAAAACGTGTTGGATAGATTAGACAGGAAAACAAGAAAGATGCTTCATACTCACCAAACGATTTATAAAAATCAGTGCATACCAAGATTATATATTCCCCGTTCCGAAGGAGGTATGGGCCTCCTTGAAATTGATTACCTATATAGATCTGCAGTCATGGGACTGCACACATATCTGCTGACCTCACAAAACCCAAATGTAGTGAAAGTTTTGCAACATGAGGAGAATAAATCTAAGATGACTTCCTGCTTAGTCTAGCAGAAGCATATCGGCGTCAAGCAGAAAAGGAAATCAAACCAGAAATAGATAAAAGTCAGACAGCAACTGAATTTGCCAAAAAACAAAAGAAAGATTATAGGGTGAAGGATCAGATGAGAAGGCAAGAAATGTGGAAAGTGCATAAATGTAGTTGCAAGTATAGAAAACTTCTGGAAGAACCTTATGTTGATCATGAGCGAATGCAGGAATGGTTAAGGAGAGGCAAATTCAAACCAAAAGATGAAAGGTTTAATTTTGGTGGCCCAAGATAGCGGACTACATACACGTTGGTTTACAAAGTCCACTGAATATGTGGGACAAACAGACAAATGTAGGTTTTGTAAAACATAACTGGAAACAGTCACTCACCTTGTTGCTGGCTGTGACAAACTAAGGGCAGAAGGATTGTTTACTGAAAGGCATACTAATGTGGCAGGACTGTTGCACTGGGGATTATGCAAACATTATGTTATTGAAGTGGTTAAAAAACTGTGGAAACATGAGCCACAAAGCATCATAGAAAATGATGAAGTCTACATCCCATGGGATCACCCATTACCAACAGTTCAAATATTAGATGCGAGAAAACAAAATATAGTGATCCATGAAAAGAAGACAAAAGTTGCATTGATCATTGAAATCACTACACCGAGTAACGACAGTGTCTTGTGAACAGAGAGACACAAAGTAATAAAATATCAAGATTTGCAGCCAGAAAAGAGAGCAGTGTGGAAGAAAGATACCCAGACAGTTCAAATAGTAGTAGGAGCAATGGGTCTTATAAAAACAATTCTACAATCATATTTAGATATGTAGCCAATACATGTATCTCCATTTGAATTGCAGAAGGAGTCACTACTGGTCACCTTGCAGGTGCTGCAAAGTGTACTTTTGGCTGACATCAAAGATTGAAACAATGCTAATTTCAGAACTTTAATCGTATTTTGACTTAGGAGTGGGGTCCATTCCTGACATGGTATTAGAAACCCAAAAGATTTGGAGAAATTAAAGGAAAATACTATAGGAAGGAGAACTGTACTAATTGGCTCTCTGAGACAGCAGCTTATGCATTGAACATGGTACCAAATTACATTAAAGCAAGTACTAATTTAGATATTTTTAAGAACAGCCTGAACACTTATTATGGGAGCAAGTGTTTTGGTGTATTGACAGGCTAGAAGGGCATTAATGCCAGTGCTTGAAATATTTGCATGCATGTAAGTATGTGTATATCCATCTATGTGTATATAATACACACACACACACACACACACACACACACACACACACACACACACACACACACACACACACACATGTGAAACCAAAAACCTGCAAACAAGGAACCGAAACAAACAGAAACACAACCTTGCTATACTCAAAACTGACACTTAAAACTCTAAAGCAATGTAAAGGTGTAAAATCACCAAATACAAATCTTGAGTGCTTTTGTTCTTTGTAATTACTTGTGGAATGTCATCAGAAATAACACATGTAACACACTGAGAGTTTAAAAATCCCTCAGGCAATACATCTGGCAGAATTAGCCAATAAAAATGAGAAAAGCAATGAACGTCAGTTCATTAAAACAACAATAGAAAAATACTTTAAAGCTGTATACACCATTTAACTAACTTAAATTCATTGCTTATCGCCGTAAAATATTTTATAAAATACTTAATTCATAAAAATTTAAAGTACCAAAACTGACTAAACCATCTTAGTTTTCAACAAGCTTTTAACATTTATTTTTTCCATTAAGCCCAGGATACTAATCAGCTCATAATAGTATTTGCCATTTAAGTTCTCAGACTTCTAAAATGTTATTACAGTTGTCAACAAAAGAAATATCATTGACATGTTCAGAAATGAAGAAATGGAATTTACCATATCCCAGACACTCGTTGGAATGCTTCGCTAAAGCAGTAGTGAAGTTATGTCTTTAATAGCCTTAATGCGTTCATGGAATCTTAATCTGATCACACCCTTCCCTACGTAGAACTGTGGACAGTTGCTACATAAGGTAACATAAACTATGCAGCTACTCTGACAGATATATCTGTTTTTTTGCTTGCACATTAAACTCAAGATGTTCAAAATAAATATTACTGGTGTTAGTAATGTATATATGTTGTTTACAGTTTGTGCAAGCCAATGTTCCCAATCTGTTCCTTAGAAATTTTTCTTCGTAGCCTACATTTCTTTCAAAAACCTGTTTTAGATTTGCTGTTATTTTAAAAAACA
>NC_056726.1:833549354-833611844 GCF_019279795.1 Protopterus annectens | reverse complement strand
TAAAAAAAAAAAATGGATAAAATGTATTTTGGTACAAACACATTAAGGACTTACATAAGAGTGGAAGTCTGAGTTATTGTGAAGGACTAAGAACACTTGGTCTTGTGCAGTACCCTTTGCAGTGGTCTGGGAGGTGAGGTTGCTCGGACGTGTTGGGGATATGGTGATAGGTGATTCTAGGGGTGTTTGGGGTTGCCAGGAAGTGCTAGAGAGTCATCCGATTTCCTCTTTGGAAATATCTGTGGGAATGGAAGGTGTGTTGAGTGGTTCATTGGCAGAGTGGCCACTGCATGGAACAGGACAAATATTGGTTTGGATATTTTAAGAACAGCCTGGAAACACATCACATGAACTAGTGAATGGTATTCTGGCAAAACTGGATGGGCATTGTTGCCCGTGCTTGAAGTACTGATATGTGTGTATGTAAGGATGGAAATATAACAAATAAGAAACTAGAAGAGTCTCATAATTTAAAGTCTATGGACTGCATAAACATGCTTGGATGCAGCTAATAATAAGAATAAACATTACAGCTTGTAGTCTATCAAATAACTAAGCAACAGCCAAAAAAAAAAAAAAAAAAACACACACACACAATAGTTATGTAATGTATGATTTTAATAAATATAGATGTAAAATATATAATCGTCATATAAGATAAAGCAGTTTGCTGAATTTAGATATTAAGGACAGGATTTAATAACATGGGCTTGTATATAATAGCACTACTGATTTAACTTGTCATAAATGACATACACTATATTGAAAATCAAGGGGAAGCATGATGACTTTCTCATATATGTAAATGTGCATAACAAGTCATATAATTGCTTTAACTTGAATTGTGGTTTTGTAACACATCTTGACCACATAACACTTAAGCTGTTACCAAGGTAACTAATGTTTTATACATGACATCAAACTCACAAAGTTGTTCAAGGGAAACAATAGAAGCCTGAACTAGGAATGTCACAGAATGTAACAATCACATTCTGGACAAACAGTATTAAATTGACAATAATCACTCAGTTTAACCTTTGCTGATTATACAAAATAGAATGTTGCCATATAAATACAAAAACTTTCAGTATTTGCCATACACGTTTTGAAATACTTCATCAATAAGGGTGAATATGTTAAATAACTGTGTGTTATAATCTTTTACTGAGGTTTTATACATGATACATCCTACTTTAGTATGATTGAAATGCTTGTCATCTATTTTTCATGTAAATATTAATTGCTTATACAATAAGTAGACATTTATATTGTATTAGAATTCTGTCTAATCTACAATAGTACTATATCTGTTCAAAATAATATAAATATTGCTTACTCCTATTACAAATATTCTCCATATGATAATTCAATTTATGGAGCTCGGATGTTCTGGATTGTCAAGGTATGAGTGACAATCTGATGGACTTTGGTTTATCCATCAGATTAGGAATGATTTTCATTCCATGGCTAGTGTGGATCTTAGTTTTGTTAACATTTATTAATTTAAATTTCACAAAAACACTTTAGTATACCTGACCAAAACATTACTTTACTGGTAGAATACTCAAAGTATAAAACCGATAATTTCCTTTAAAAGCTCAAACATATACTTTATAGTTATCAGAAGAAAATGTTTAATAGTCACTATAAAATAAAAAATACATAGTCTAAATAACCTACGATGGATTTAACTTTATTATCTTTAAATACCAATGGCTTAAACAATCCTAGCAAAAGATCAGATCTACTGAAATATTTCAAACTGAACAAAGCACAACTTGTCTTCCTTCAAGAAACTCATTTCAAAAGAAATGACAATTACAAATGGAATCCTAAGGAATATACGATATTGGCACTATTCACTTATAAGATAAAGACAAAAGGGGTAACAATTTTATGGAAAACAAATGATTAACCCAGAAATCATTTATAAGTATGAAGATAAAGAAAGCCTTATTGCATTAGTAATAGTTAAATATAAAAACTGAATATGGACCCTAGCCAATCTATACTGGTTCCCAGGCAATGGATCAGGAACTTGAAAAACCACAACCCTTAGGAAGAAGCCAAATTGTATACCACAAATTGTAGACCAGTTCCACTGAAGTGCTTTTTTAAGTAAACTCTGCTAAAGGCAAGTGTGGCCGAGGCGCTAGAGACAAGATCGAATTTTTGTAATTTGGAACTGTTTTTCTGCATTTCATAATAAATCTCTAAAAAAGCACTTCAGTGGAACTGGTCTACAGTTTGTGGTATACAATGGATCAGGAACTGTTAAAAAAACACTTGGATTTCATTTCCAATAATTATAAAGGCAACTTAATATTAGGAGATTTTAACTGTATATTTGATATTTCTGAAACTACAAATAAAAGACCGCTGCTTGCATCTGCTGTATCAAAAGTTTTAAACAAGTGGGTAGAATCATTTCATCTTGTAAATACATACAAATTTAAAGAAGATAAATCTTTGTTGTTTTCCCATCAAGATCACAGATTTGGTACCCAAACTAGAATGGATAAAATATTTGCTGCCCGTGACTTACACTCTAAAATCATTAGTTTCTCAATCAGTCAATCAATAAATTAAATCCGATGAAAAATATTCTAATATAAAAAAAATACCAGAAAAATTAAAACTAGATCTGCAAGCATCATTATTATCCTACAAAGAAATTACAGATACAATAAAAGAGGGTAAAAATGATAAAGCTCCAGGTATAGATGGCATAATTATGGAAATAGATAAACTTTTTCCTTCAAAGATACTATCCCTCTTCTATAAAACTCTATTAGAAATTCAGTCACAAGTTTTAATACCACCCTCTTGGAGATGTTCCTTAATCACACCAATCCTAAAGGAAAACAAATCCCCATACCTCTGTACCTCATTAGACCTATATCATTATTAAATAATGACCATAAGATATTTATGACAATATTAACTAACAGAATGAAAATACCACTATCCAAAACAATAAATAATGGTCAAACTGGATTTATATATCACAGGGTCTATATTAGAAGACCGAATGTTTAGGTGATCGAACACCTAAACATCGATCTTCTAATATCGAAAGCAAAAAACGGCAAATTTCCGATTTAGCGCAGGGAAAGATTTCCCTTGTCCGTTCGCCGGACTTTGCAATTTCCCTACTGTTGAGCGATCTTGGAGTTGGTAAATTTAGTTAGGGGGTGTGTGGGGGAAACAGCCCCCCCACATCGGGGGGTATTTAGATGTAATTTTTTTTGTGTTGTGGCCAATGGACGTGTTTCCCTGGGATGTTCGACATTGTGTGGTGCGATATTAGACGTTCGATGTTTAGGTGTTCGATCTCCTAAATGTTCGGTCTTCTAATATAGACCTGACACACACACATGACAATATTAAAAGGATAATTTCTCTTATAGATTATGTTGTTGTGTCTTTCGGCTTTTCCCGATTAGGGGTCGCCACAGCGGAACTCCGGTCCGCTAATGATTGACAGTAGACTTTTACGTGCAGAGTTGCCAGCCCTGACGCACAATCTTCAAATGAAGGTACGCCCATTCATGCCTGTCTCCACACAGAAGATGCTTTAGCTGGGAATCGAACAAGACAACGTCTTACTGTGAGGCGACAACTCTACCTAAAGAAAATAAACATTAATAATTGGCTTAGATGGGACTATTTATTAAAAATTCTGGTGTTATTTGAATTTCCTCCTTTGTTCATCTACTAAAGAATACAGGTTCCGGCGTGTAGCTCGCAAGACATTTCCCTGTGAGCTACATTGCCGAAACCAATTAGCTGCAGCAGCAATTTGCTGTAGAGCAATACGGCTGAATAGCAAAGCCGCTGCAGCTATACACTATGCACAGTAATTGTACAACTGGTGGCGATCGTTACAGACAGCTGCCTGGCCGTATTCTAGCAGGGATAGTCGTACTAGATGTGTACCACATTCTGTATTCTCATGTAAGGAATACATTTATTGTATAATACAATAAATGCATTCCTTACAATAAATGCATTCCTTACATGAGAATATGGAATGTGGTACACATCTAGTACGGCCGTCCCTGCTACTAGATGTGTACCACGTTCTGTATTCTCATGTAAGGAATACATTTATTGTATAATACAATAAATGCATTCATTACAATAAATGCATTCCTTACATGAGAATACGGAATGTGGTACACATCTAGTACGGCCGTCCCTGCTACTAGATGTGTACCACGTTCTGTATTCTCATGTAAGGAATACATTTATTGTATAATGCAATAAATGCATTCCTTAAAATAAATGCATTCCTTACATGAGAATACGGAATGTGGTACACATCTAGTAAGGCCGTCCCTGCTAGAATACGGCCAGGCAGCTGTCTGTAAGGATCACAGCTGACAATTTGCCATGGCACATATTATGTATTAGTATGCAATATAATATAAATAAGCCCACTAAAACTCGTATGATTATTACACTGACTCATTTAGGAAAATTGTTAAAGCAAATATACATTTAAAAATCTGGTTTGATCTTTTAACACCATTCATAATTACAAAGAGCTATCCACATAAAATATACAGAGAAATGTTTAATTCCTGGGAACAAAAAGGATTTGTTTGTTGGTTTCAATGTAGCAAAGAACTAAAAGTTCTGGATATGCAAACAATAGAAACATACAAAATTCCACAACAAGATTGGCTAACTATGCAAAGCATTCTGAATAATTAGTAATTCTTCATTTAAACAAATACCTAAACTTATGAAATACCTATATGAAATCATATATATAATGATTCATGGGAAATAGTATTTTTAAATTTTACAAGATATTGATAAATTATAAAACAACACCTAATTCCTCATGTTGGAATTATATAACAAAAGGACATTCATTACAGCTAACTGAAGAAATCAAATCAAATATTTTATTATCAATAAAACATACATCTTTTACACAATACTGGAAAGTTTTTAATTGGAAATACTTGCACAGAGCATTCTTAACTCCAGATAGAATTACTAAAATTAATTCTTCCACAATGGGAATATGCTGGAGGTGTGAACAAATACACAATGCAGATTAGAATCACATTTTTTTCGACTGTGTTAAAATTAAGCCATTTTGGAATGGTATTAAAAACTTTTTACAAGCTTTATTTAATGAATCGTTTAACTTATCTAAAGCTCTAGTATTATTAAATGTGTAGTATTATAAAAAGTGGAAAGTTTCCTGGTCTGTGTATTTTTCCAGTTCGGCAGTGTGGTTATTGGTAATTTATGCTGGAAATAGCTTCGTTTTTTGGTTGTTAAGTGACTTATTTTGCTATCACGGACTATGGAAACATCTCCGCTTACGGAGCTTAAGGGACAGGATGAGCTGGGAGCTACACGCAAACTGATTGGCCAGCTCACGGAGCTAATTGATTTGTTGACTCCCCTAAGCATAGCGTTGGTACGTAAACATGGTGAAGGCAGCCCACGGAGGGTTCGCATGGCGGAAAAAACACAAAGGCATAATGACGAAGAAAGCGGACACAGGAGGGAGCTTATGGGCGCGAATTTAGACGCCGGCGATCCTGATGACCCGAAAAGCGATTCTTTCAATCCGCTAGCAACACCGAATATACTAGTGGGACAAGCTACTAACAATGAGACTGAATTGGGCAGAGGGAGTGCAACACGGACTTCACCTGGACCCTGTAGAGATAACACAGGTACTGACTATTACTTATCGTAATATGCTGGATGAACTATTTAGGTTAACATTGAAATTTAGGAATTTAAAAATTGAAAATGAATATCTTGCTGAATGTGTAAACAAGGAAATTGTCCCTAAGGGACTGAGACTATGGAAATTTCCTAATAACGTTGTTTTGGGCTCTGGGTTTCACAAGGAATTGTTAAATGTTTTTAATGATTGTGGTTTAAATGTGTTAAAATTGATGATAAAAGAAAATAATAGAGTCATGGAAACATTACATAAGGACATATTGGAACTTGATTCTAGTATTAGGAATGACTTGATGTTTACTATAAAAGATGAAAGAAATAAGTATTTTAATATTATGAAAGATGTGGACAGTAGATGTAATGAAGTAATACAAAGAAAATTAAGGAAAATGGAAAGGGACATAAAGGAACACAAGAATGAAACTTGTTACCCGAAGCCACCAGTAAAAATTTATGGAAGAGACAGGGAAAGACATTATAGTAATAATAAAAGTGGGGATGTAGAAGAGTTTGACATTATTAATGATATTGATAACAATCAGATGAATTACGATCAAGAATTTCCACCTTTGAGGAGATAAGAGAGGCTACAGAATAGATTAGAAAATCAAAAGGGGCAGCAGAATTTTCAGGGGGGGGGGGAGAGGGAGAGGACGTTATTAAACGTGTCTCAAATAGATACCCTATCTACCCCCATTACCCAGAATATAGTTGTGGAGAATAACATAAAATGTACTTTAAATAATTTTTCCATATATAATTTCAGTGGCATATCTTTGGAAAAAGAACATTTTGATTTACTGTCAAAAGGGTTGAAGTTTATTCCCTTTAAAAGAGGGGATATAGCTAATTCTCTTATGGATATTAAAATGTTTCTAAGGAAAGTAAATTTAGACATTTTATTACCTGGTTTGAATTCTAACATTAATAATAATATGTTGAAAAGGAGGACTACATATAATCCACCCCTACACCCCCAATTAAAAAATCTTGAAAGGATTTTAGAAAAAGAAATCAGGAATGAACATTATAATCATAAGTCACATAAAGATAATTTAAGTTACGAAGAAAGGGCTTGTTTGGACAATTTAAGAAATAACAGCTCTATTAGAGTTATGAAACCTGATAAGGGGGGAGGCGTGGTTATTATGGACGCCATACAATATGAAAGCAAAATGTATAATATTCTATGTGATGAAAGAAAATATACTTTAGTTTCTAAAAATGAAGTTAATATATCTTATAGTAAAATTGATTCAAATTTATTTGATATGATGGAAGAAAAATTGATAGATTTTAACACCTATAGGTATTTGAAAGTAGAAAAACCTCGTATCCCATCTGTATTCGGAATACCCAAGATTCATAAAAATGAAGTAGACCCACCATTTAGGCCTATAGTTTCTGCGGAGGGGTCCAAGACCCAACCCCTAGCTAAGTATTTAGACACTAAATTGAAAAATATATGGATGGGAAAAACTTTCATTTTAAAGGACTCTTGGGATTTATTAAAATGTGTTACTCCGGATATATATGATGAGAATACGATTTTTGTGACTATAGATATAGTAGATTTATTTTCTTCTATCCCTTGGGTCGAAGGAATAAGAATGTTTGAAGATGCTATATATCAAGAAAATTGTTTAACCTTGGAAGAAAAATTGATTTGTACATGGTTAATGGACTTAGTATTGAGAAATAACTTCCTATATTTCAAAGGAGAATGTTATCAACAGAAACAAGGTGTAGCTATGGGGGCAGCTTGTGCCCCCACGTTTGCCAACATTGTTCTTTCCCAATGGGAAGAAGAAAATATAAAGACAACAGAGTTTAAACAATACTGGAAACTTTACCGCAGGTTCTTGGATGACATTATAATTTTTTGGAATGGGGGAAAAGAAAAATTGAATGAATTTCTCACATGGTTGAATACTACATGTCCATTTTTTAAATTTACTTACAATATATCAGAAAATAAAGTTGATTATTTGGATATTGAAATATATAAACTGAATAATAAATTTGAAACAAAGATACATAGGAAAAAAACATTTTGTAACTCCTTTCTACATTTTAATAGTGCGCACCCTCTGCACTGTAAGAGAAACATCGTAAAGGGGCAATTTATCAGGGGGAGCCGGATGACCAGTAGAAATGAAGATTTTGAAATGGAATGTAATTTCCTAGAATCCATGTTTATAGAGAGAGGTTATCCACCCAGCTTCATTGGTGATATAAAACAGGAAGTATTAAATGGGAGAAGGGACAGGTTTAAACCAATAATTATAGGAAATAATGAAAATGAATTAAAAACCCCACAGAAATACAATTCTAACATTAATTTTGAAAAAACTCTAGTGTTAGAATATAATGGGATCAATAATATAACCAAGAAAAAGTTTTTGAAAGAATGGGAACGGTTCATAGCCTTTACTGACATAGAAAATATATGTAAGGGGCCTAGGAAAATCACATACAAAAATTCAAATAATCTGAGACTAATGTTAGAAAACAAACCAAAGAAAATAATTAGAAATAGAGTGGGAACTTATAAATGTGGCAAGTGTAGTCAATGTCAGTACATTATGAATAAGGAGAAATTTTATTTAGAGAGTAGGAAGAAATGGTTGGTTAATGAAGATTATTTTAATTGTGATTCAAAAGGGCTTATTTATTTTGCAGTTTGCACAGTTTGTAAATCCTTCTATATAGGTAAAACAGAGAGAAAACTAAAGAGAAGGATTTACGAACACTATTATGAAATATCAATCAAAAAAGAAACGAACGCACTTTATAAGCACTTAACAACTTGTGCACAAGCCACTTTTGTTTTTCTAGTACTAGAACAGATCAAATATGACGGTAGGGGCGGACCATGGGAAGAGACAATAGAAGTAAGGGAGCTGTGGTGGCAATTGACATTAGATGCAGGGAATAAACCAGGGTTGAATGAGTATATATCTATTTTACCTGTTTTAAAGTTAAGGGCTGCTAAATTGTGAATAATCACAATACATGTTTTTATTGCCCTTAACAAATAGTAAACACCAAGTATACAAATATAATACTTTTCATAGTTGGAACATTTTTAACAACATTTTTTATAAAAGTTTTTTATAAAAGTTCTATATTGAATGTTTTGATTTTTATACACATATGTGCTTTTCTATTCAGTATTTATATTGTATTTAAAGAAATAATATGAAGGAATGAAATGAAAGTGGACATAAACATTTTTTGTACTATATATATATTTATGCTTTTTTAATTAATTTATAAATAGTACCTATAGTAATTTTTAAATACCTTTTAAACAACTAAGAAATGCATTCAAAAAGTATGTCAACAATATTCCTTTTGACCTAGAGATTTGTTTAGGGTATGGTAATGGAAAACCAGCAGCAAGATATAACGTTATAAAACCTAAGTAGAAGGAAGTAACAATATTGTAATATGGAATGAATTATTCATGAAATTTATGGACAAAATTGTTTTATTGGTTGTTTTTAAATTAATTGAAACAGGATGATTGGTGTACGATTGAACTGTTGTAATATATAAATGTGATTCATTAAAATGGAGTGTATCTGATGAAGTCTTTATGTTGTTAAAGACGAAAACGTACTTAATATTGAGGAGACGTTAATGCGCTGTTTTGTGTGACCTGTGGATTAAAAAGTGGAAAGTTTCCTGGTCTGTGTATTTTTCCAGTTCGGCAGTGTGGTTATTATTAAATGTGTACAAAGGTCCTCATTTGAATGAGTCAAATATGTATCTAGTATGGACAATACTTGCAATCTCAAGGAAGTGTATAACAAACACAATACCGACTTTGGAAGACTTCTACAGCCTACTGAAGACCACATTGCTGGAAATTAAAATTAAAGAATTAAGGATTCATCCTAAGCCATTTATTAACAATCCATGGAAAAAGTCTCATAATTGATTGACACTTTACAATAACTGAACAGATACACTCTGATAACTGGATTGTTATACCTATAAAGTAACTGTATATACTGAGCTCTGATATAGTGTCAGGCTGATGTAAATAGTGTACATAGTTATTAAGATGTTACATACAAATACTATGGAATTTATTCAACTGTATTTGAAAGATAAAAAGTTTTTGAGGAAAAAAGACTTTATTTAATTTTCACATGGTGTGGTGCTGTAACTTGGACTGATTATTCCGAGTAAATTGGGGGTTGGTACTGTGGATAAACACAATGGGCCCTGTGACAGTTTTCTGTCTACTGTTTGATCTGCTGTATTAATTCACAAAGCAGCACCAATGTTAGTCTTGACAGATTTTCTGTTGTATAAACTAATCTAATTTTTGTTTCCCTACAGAATAAACTCCTGAAAGGTAAGATTTTTTTTTATTATTTTCATCTTTGTCTTTACATTACCTAACAGAATGAGAGTGAGAAGGAATTTATTTTTGAGAAAATATATATCATTGAGCATGAGAGTGGGTTTTTGCAAATAAGAAATTTGCATCTGCAGTGTGTGAATGGGAATGTGAGCAGGTTCTTTGCAAAGATTTACTTCGCAAGAGGTACTTTTAGACATACGAGAGTAGGTTTTGCAGAACAAAGAATTCTGCACATTGGTGTGAATGACTAGAAGCATGAGAGTGGGACTCTTTACAAATAAAATACAAAAAGGTATCGTGTGTGAAAGTGAATAACTAACATCTAATTCTTTCTAAAATCTACTTAATTTCTCTAAAAAATGGATGCAAAATCTAGTACTATAAAAGAAACAAAACCGGGCACTCCGGCAAAATATATGTTCCATCATTGCAACAGGGACGGTTGCAAATATATAAAAAAAGGTAAAACTAATTAAAAAAGAACATCGATAAGTTAGTTTTTCCCCTTATGGGAAACTTTGATAAAGACATTTTAGCTAATCTGTGAAAGAGATTAAAAGAAAAAGGTAATAAAGTACCTGCACACTACTGGTCAGCTTTTTAATGCAAGTTAAAAACAAATATTTTATATATATATATATCTATATATATATATATATATATATATATATATATATATATATATATATAAAAGTATTAGTAATAGTATAAAATTTAAAACACAATATGGCAAACTAAAAATGCAGTTATATTATGACCATGGGTCAGCAGTGAATTTTCAGACTTACATTCCCCTCCCTTCAGTAAGAACAAATCCTGCAAAACATGCCAGAATACATACAGGCCATGTTCAGTTATAAACTTCACCAGAGGATAAATAACAGCTGCCTGTCTGGAATACCATTTGGCAAACCCTGCCTGTAAAGAGAGTAGGTAAGATAGCCTTGAAAAAAAATTCAACTATTTCCTTTAAAACAAAAAGGTCCTTTTGTTGACATTAAAGTAAATGATAGTTGTTTGTCTTTCGGCTTTTTCCGGGTAAGGGGTCGCCACAGCGGAACTCCGGTCTGCTAATGACTGGCAGTAGATTTTTAAGAAACGCCGAAGTGCCCAACCTTCAACAAAGGCACGCCCATTTACGCATGCATGTCTTTCTAACGCTACCCAACTGCGGGGAGGACATGCAGACTCCACACAGAAGGCACTCCCAAGCCGAGAATCGAACGGGAGAACCTCTTGCTGTGAGGTAACAACGCTACCACTGTACCACCACGGCATACTAAATTAATGATAGTAAAGTCCCATTTTTTATAAGAACTGGGAAATTTTAATGGATGACTTGTACATCAGGGCACAAATAGGAGAAAGACCTATAGTTACATACAGAAGGGGCTCAAACTTAAAAGACCTTCTTAGGAAAGTTTCTAACTACACTAGAACAAGACGTGTAGGGATGTACAAATGTGAGTCTTGCAAGTGGTGCCACAAGGTGAAATCAGGCAGCAAATTTACAGTGAATGGTATAGACCATTATGTAAAAGGTAAATATAACTGTCACTCCAAGGCAATGATCTACATGGCTACATGTGACCAATGCCTAGCATTTTATGTAGGCAAAACAGAAAGGAAATTTAACGCCAGAATTTATGAACACAACTATGCCATAAGAAAGAATAATATTAATAATGCTTTAGCGAGGCATATTCAGGACAATACTGGCCACAATTTCACATTTAAGGCAATAGACCACGTAGACATCAGTGACAAAAAGCCTTGGGGACTTCAGTTAGAGTTAAAGGAGTTAGGGTGGCAAATCTTACTACAGGCAGATAGATGGCCAGGGATAAATGACAGGACATCCATTTCTCCTGCATTGAAATTAAAAACCCTAGAAAGGAACAACATATCTCAAAACATTTGTTAAGCAGAAGCACTTTTGTATGTATTTGGCTTTGAAAACATTTTAGTATTATGTGAATATTTAACATGAGATTTTAAAAATTACTTTGGTTTTAGTTTTATCCTATTTAGAATCATTCATGACACAAGTATGAAACTAATAATTTATCTTTTAATTACAAGTTTTAGTTGTATTTAAGATGCAACAGTTTCAACTGTAACACAGTCGTCAAGGGGTTAATTAATGTTATGTCTCAGTGTTGCTTAGCTAGCTGCCTCTCTTTGCTTACCCAATCAGAGTGTTTTTTATATGTGTATATAAATGGCTGGCTTACAGTTTAATGGTGTCTGATGAAGTTAACACTTGTTTAACAAAAGCGCTCACCTTTTTTTGTTTTTCTTGTGGATTTTTATCATTAAATACACCTTTGTTTTATCATCACCTGAGGGGGTTTGTGCCTGTGAAACTCTGCCTGCTAGCATGTTTATTTATTTAGTTTGTTTTGCTGCTTCTGTTTTTTTTAAAGTCCCATCTTTGATCGATACAGGTGCCACTAGATTCATGTTATGAAACTGTCAAAAGTCCTTTTAAAATATAAAAAGAAACCCAGAAAACATCCCTATACAGATAGGGTCCTTAACTAAAGGCATGCTTTCATTGTCGGTACTTCTGCAAATTTAAATCTTTTAGGCAGTATGAAACCTGTGCACTGGCCCAGCAGTCAAGGACCTCAATCTTCACCACTAGCACCAATGAGGGGCATGTACACTGGGAAGGATAACAAGTACATACGGGTCTATATTATAATCTCGACTGTTTAAAAGTTTGAATGCATAAAGATCAAACTTCATGCATCAAACTCAAACAATCGAAATTAAATAAAAATATCCCTACAAAAAAAAAAAAACTAACAAGTGTAGGAAGGGGGCAAGCCCTCCTGCCCCCCCCACACCCCCTGCTACTTAAACATACCAACTCCGGGAACACACTACATTGAAGTAAACGGAAATCTCCCCCTATGGAGATTTTCCGTTTAAACATTTGATGTAGTGCACTTTCAGTAATCCCGTGTCGACAATATCATATTCGATATTGTCAGACTTCGAGACTATAACATAGACCCGTACACACACAGTAAAGTACAATTACCCTCAAGAGCACACAGAGATCACAGTTAGTCTGGGACTGGTTTCCTCCTTTCTCTCCAGATCCCCAATAAGTCTCCCCACTGGTATGGCTATACGGTTCAGATCTCAGCCGAGTAATCAAGCCAAAACCTCCAGTACCCTCTCAGGCTATAAAGTAGTAATCACTGCCACCAACTATTCTTATCAGCTACTAATAAGGCCCTTCCCAAAGGGTGACCAATTTCACTGTGTAATATTACTGTTATCCAAATACTAAGTGTAACCCAGGGCTAAGGCTATTCTGAAGTGGCTTAGTACAGGATCACTAAATACATGCAAGTACTCTAGAGCTTAAATTATCTCTACACAAAACAGCCAGAGTTGAAATGTTTAAAAATATTTAATAATGAAAACACAAGACAATACTTATTACTTCAACACAATGACATGACAAAGTTCAGAGATCACAGGAAAATGCTTTAAATAATACTGTAGAATAGTCTGACATAAATATAGAAAACAGCTAGACTAATCTGGCTATTTCTATCTATCTGTAAGAGAAGTCACTGTTCTAAACAAATATCTCACTTACAGAGCAAGCAAGTGTTGGTAAGTTCATGTGTTCAGGTTCAGACAAAATCCAAAATGCTCTCTCTTTCTCTCTGGGAACGTCTTAAATTGATAACACAGTACTGCCGAGTCATTTCAGATTACATCATTCTTAACAGTGCTGATTCAGTTTCCCAGGCTCACAGAAACTCAAAATTTACATTTCTTAGTAAGCTGCATCTGGCCAGGAAGCCAAAGCAATAAAAGACATTATACATGTAAAAACTCAGTAATTATCTCTTAAATCAAGACAATAGAAAGAATTTCCTGGCCCAGGCATCCTGTCTCCTAGCTTGAGACAGTAGAGTTGTGTACACTTACCATAAATGTAGATGTTCGAGTGTATTCACTGTTGCAGTCATTACATTTGGGTAATCTGCTGGCAGGTTGCCCTTAGTCGGCCTGAATAACAAAGTCTTGGGTCCTACATTGGTTGCTGTCTCCTCTTCCATGATGTGAGGTCGTCAGGGGTATAAAAAGTACAGTTTTGTACCTACCATAAATGTAGATGTTCGAGGATCCACATTGCTGCAGTCATAACCTGTGGGTAGTCCGCTGTCCTCGGTCGCCCCAATACCAAAGTGTTAGGCTGGCGTCGGTCATAGTCGCTCAGATCTGACGTCAGTACGCAGTGGTACTAAAGCGCATGACCGACGCCATATCCTCAGTCTTTCTTGCCCCAGATGTCAGAAGGCCTTAAAAGGAAAGGCCATAGCCAAACATAGAAAATATCCAACTACCAATTACAGAAAAAATAATCACCCCAAAAGCAACACAGCAACCCTAACCTACAGAGGGGAAGGAGGGAGGGTAAATTGGACTGCAGCAATGTGGATCCTCGAACATCTACATTTATGGTAGGTACAAAACTGTACTATGTTCTTCGTCTCACATTGCTGCAGTCATAACCTGTGGGTAGAATCCCAAAGCAAAGGTAAGGGAGGTTGGCCAAATCAAAAGCACTAGGAGCTGCTAACATGCCCTGTAAAACTGCAGTGGCAAACCCAGCCCTAGATTTGGAATAAAGAGGAGATGGTAATGTTTAGTAAAAGTGTGCACTGAACTCCAAGTAGCTGCCTCCAAAATATCCTTAGTAGCTACTCCTTAAAAGCAGTAGAAGTGGCAGTAGCCCTAGTGGAATGAGGTCTAATCCCAGCGGAACCTCCTTTCCATGATGAGAATAACAAAAAGCAATACAATGGCTAATCCACTTAGAAATAGTTTGCTTTGAAACAGGTTTTCCTTGTGAACCCAAGGCAAAAGAAACGAATAACTGTTGAGACTGCCTGAACCCTTTAGTCCTGCTCAAATAATAACGTAACTGCCTGTGAATATCCAAAGTGTGCAAAATTTTTCCCCTTTATTTTGGGGATCAGCATAAAAAGTAGGCAAATGAATAGATTGGTTCAAGGCCACATCAGAAACAACTTTAGGCATAAAAGTAGGGTTAGTTCGTAACGATACCCTATCCTTATGAAATATTAGGAAGGGTTCAACTGCCATTAGAGCCTGTAATTCAGATACCCTCCTAGCAGACGTAATGGCCAACAAAAAAGCAGTCTTCCAAGACAAAAACTTCAACTCAGCTGTAGCAGCAGGTTCAAAAGGAGGTAAAGTCAGCTTTTCCAACACAAAATTGAGATCCCAGAAAGGAGTAGGAGCTCTACGTGGGGGTCTTATATTCTTTGCCCCTCTAAGAAATTGCTTAAACAAAGGGTGAGAAAATAATGGTGGGTCACAGTCATAGTGAGCAGAAATGGCTGCAGCATGAACTTTCACGGAGGAGAAAGACAAACCCTTGTCTAATAATTCTGTAAGGTACTGTAGTGTAACACTCAAATTAGGCCGTGAAACATCAAAGCTCTTTGCTGTGCTCCAAAGAAAAAATCTCCTCCATTTATCAGCATAAACTTTTCTTGTACTAGGCTGCCTGGCTTCCAAAATGACATTTAAAACTTGCTGAGGAAGCTGCGACCCCCCAGGGTCTAAAACAGAATATGCCAGGCTGTCAGATGCAGGGACTGTATCCTGACATTGAGGAAATGATTGCTTGCCTGAGACAAAAGGTGTGGAATTGGTGGCAAAGGCCAAGGAGGCTCCCGAACTAAACTCCTCAGCAAAGGGTACCAGTGCTGACGTGGCCAATCTGGAGCTATAAGGATCATGCAAGGCTTGTCCTGTCTGACCTTCAAGAGCACTTTGGGAAGGAGAGGCAGAGGAGGAAAGGCATAGACGTGAAGGTTGTTCCAACTGAAAGATAGAGCATCCACTTTCCAAGCTTCTGGGTGAAACATCTTTGTGCAAAATTTTGGCAGTTGGAAATTTTGTGGGGATGCGAACAGATCTATGTCTGGAGTTCCCCAAGCCACTGTCAACTGTTGAAATACATGGGGATCCAATTTCCACTCGTGGGGGTCCACTAGTTGCCTGCTCAAAATATCTGCTAAGGAGTTCTGTGCTCCTGGCAGAAACCTTGCTTGAAGAGTGAGGTGCAATCTCAGAGCAGTCTCCCACAAAACCATAGCTTGTCTGCAAAGAGGGTACGAATGGGTTCCCCCCTGCTTGTTGATGTACCACATGACTGTTGTGTTGTCTGTTTGAATCAACACCTGTCCCGGTTGAAGTAGATCCTTGAAAGCCATCAGAGCAAATTGGACTGCTAACATCTCCTTCATGTTGATATGCAAATGCTGTAGTCTGGGAGGCCACGTGTCTTGAACCCATCTCCCATTGAAATGTGCTCCCCAAGCCATGTCCGAGGCATCTGTCGTTAGGATCTGACTCGCCTCTGGTCGGGTCACAGAGAGTCCCTTGTTTAGGTGACATTCCTGAGCCCACCACAAAAATTCCTTTGGATGCAAGGTATTATCTGAATGACAGTGTCCAAATCGTGGCAGTGTTGAGTCCATACACGTTTGAGATACCATTGTAGCTTCCTCATATGTAGTTTGGCATTGGGAAGTACCAGAATACAAGATGCCATGAACCCCAAGGCTTGAAGGACTGTCCTTGCAGTCAGCCTGGACAGTAGGGATAATCTCTGAAAGTATAGGGGAAGATTTCTTTGTTTGTCCGGGGTCAGAAAAGCCATCTGAGAGGCTGTATTCAGTCTCACACCCAGAAAGCACATGTCCTGAGAGGGTACTAGACTGGACTTTGTTTTGTTCACAGAATACCCTAGGCACCTTAACACTGCCATTACATACTGTAGATGCTGAAGTAACGTGACTTTGTCTTGAGCAAGAATCAGGCAATCGTCCAAATAAGGATAAATTTGTATTCCTCTTAGTCTTAAGAAGGCTATCACAGGAGCCAGGACCTTTGTGAACACCCTGGGCGCAGTAGATAAGCCAAAGGGCAATGCAGAGAACTGATAATGAAAAGTACCAGCCAACGCAGGAACCTCCTGCAGCTGGGCCTGATAGGAATGTGAAGATAAGCCTCTTTGAGATCCAGACTTACCATCCAGTGATCTTTGCCTAGCAGAGGCAGAAGTTGCTGTAAAGTTAGCATCTTGAATTTTGGGATGTCTAGGTATGTGTTGAGAATAGACAAATCCAGAATTGGCCTCCAAGTGTTCCCCTTCTTTGGCACAAGGAACAGGCGAGAATAAAATCCTAGGCCTACTTCTGACGGAGGTACCACCTGAATAGCCCCCATTTTTAAAAGTAAAGAAATCTGTTTGTGAGCCTCCAGCTTTTGCTGAGGAGGTACGTCCGGCATGCCTTTGAAAGGAGGCAAGGTGTGAAAATAAAACTTGTAGCCTCGATCTATAATGTCCAACACCCATTTTTTCTGGGTGACCAAAAGCCAATTTTGCTTGAAGAGTGCCAACTTTCCTCCTAGAGGAGCTGCCAGACAGGATGAATCTGGCAGCTGGAGAAACAGGTCATTGGGTCTGTTTACGAAAAGGCTGACCCCTGCCCTCACCAGAAGATTGTGCAGGAGAACTCCACGTCCTAGGTCTGAAAAAACCCTGAGCATGAGCTCTGCCCCTACCACGTCTAGATCTGCCCTTAGACTGGTAATCTGAAGAAGGATATGCCCATCCTTTTGCAGGCCAATTTCTGCTAAACTTAGGGGGCTGCACTTGTAAAAATTCCTTAACTGTCTGCATGGACTTAGCTTTGTCTTCCATTTTCTTCAAAACTGACTCCACAGGAGAACCAAAAGAACTTCAGATTGGAGGAGCATCCAAAATTAGAGCTTTAACATGCTCTGACAAATTCTGATCCTTAAGCCAGGCGTGCCTGAATAACTGAACCAGTGGCCGCCACCCTGGAAGAAGCCTGAAGAGCATCAAAGCCACACTGCAAGGAATGCTTACCTACCTGATCAGAGGCATGAACTAAATCCTGCAATTCCTTACACTCTATACCCTCAGCTAAAGCATCTACCTTAGATTTCAACTGACTTAACAGAAAATTCTGGTACTTCAGCATATGAAACTGGCAATTCAAAGCCCTCATAGCTAGTGTGGAGGAGGTATACACTTTTTTACCCCACCTATCCAAAGCTCTAGAATCTTTATCCAGAGGAACTAGATTCTTTACTACAGAAGCCCTGACACCCTTAGGTCCCTGGCTAATAGTTTCTGGGTCAGCTCTAGGACTCTTATATAAATATTTATGAGCCTCTGGAACTCTGTAGTATCTGTCTGGCTTGACAGGGGCCGGAGGTAAAGAATCAGGATTAAGGGAAGCCTCAGAAAAAACATCCCGAACAACATCCAAAACAGGGGGAATGGCCAAGGGCCTATGCTGTAGTAAAAACAAAAATTCCCTAAGCCTCTTACGAGAATCGGAGAAATCCTGACCTTCCCACTTAAAATGCTCCCTCATGGAATGCAGGGTTTCAGAAAAAGAAAAATCCTCTGGAGGAGAAGCAGAAGGACAGGAGTCCTCTGCATCCGAATCAGAATAGGGAGGAAAATCCTGAATGTCCTCAGCTGAAGACTCAGAGTAATCTGAGGAATGCTCCAAACCCTCCACCTCTGTCTCCACCCTAGGTCTCTTATCTGGAGGGGGCACAGAACCTCTGATTAAAGTAATCAAATCCTCTGCCATTTTTAGCATATGTTTTTTAGGAACAGAACCTGCAGAACTAGGGCTGACGCCTGTGCCAGAAAGACCAGGCCTAGCTTTAGAAGGCGCTTTAGTGACAGAAGTAGAAGGCCCAACAACCTTATGTAAAGAAGGAACTACAGAAACTTGAGAGGCCCCCTCGGCCTGACCTGACTCCTGAGAGGCCAATTCCTGTAATATTAAAGGCTCCCCCTGAGACTCAGCTGAAATCTCGGCTGGATCCACTGATTCCACCGTAGTTTCCAAAGAACCGGCGTCCGCAACGGACGACTCATCCTGCTTAGACTTTAACGATTTATCTTTTCGCTTCTTAGCGGTAGCGGGCGTCGGAGGATCCGACGGCATGTTGTAGTTGCACCGCTTACCAAAAACAAGTCTAGCACAATCTAACCTCGTTTAATGAATGCGCTTATTAAATCTAAGCGCCAGCGACACCCGACTACGTCGTGCTCAGGCCCCAAGCAAGGAATACAGAGAAAGTGGTAGTCCCTATGAGGTATCTGTTTCCCACAAGAAATACAATTATTAACTTTTTCTGACATCCGGATTTAACTGAGGCAAGAAAAGACAAAAATATTCCCCAACGGGGTACTTAGCCCAACTTGGTCTTCGGTCTGAAACTCAGAATACGAAAATTTCAGGACGCCGAACGGCACTTGCAAACGCTGCTTCTGCTTCGGACCATGCGGCAAGAAAGACTGAGGATATGGCGTCGGTCATGAGCTTTAGTACCACTGCGTACTGACGTCGGATCTGAGCGACTATGACCGACGCCAGCCTAACACTTTGGTATTCGGGCCGACCGAGGACAGCGGACTACCCACAGGTTATGACTGCAGCAATGTGAGACGAAGAACATCATGCAGCCGATGCCATTTTAATCAGTTTTTCTTGCCCCAGATGTCAGGTGCCCCCCAAATGGGGAGCAAAAATATATAAATAAACTGTAAATATATAAATGCACCTTAGAAACATAAAATTTACCTTCAACTAAAAGCAAATACACCGCAAAGGCTTTTGGGTATAGTGAAGGAAAGAAAATGGGGGATGGCGGGTGGGTAACCCGGACTGCAACAGTGAATACACTCGAGCATCTATATTTATGGTAAGTGTACACAACTGTACTATGTTCTTCATGTTTCACTGTTGCAGTCATTACATTTGGGTAGAATCCCAAAGCTATGGATGGGAGGATGGAACTAAACAGCATTAGGAGCAGCTATAATGCCCTGCAGGACTGCAGTGGCAAAGCCTGCCCTAGATTTAGAAAAGAGTAGTAAATGATAATGCTTTGTGAACATATGAACAGAGCTCCAAGTAGCAGCTTCTAGAATGTTTTTGGTTGGGACCCCTCTGAGAAAAGCTGCTGAAGTAGAGGCAGCCCTGGTGGAATGGAATCTGATCCCCTTGGGCACAGGTTTACCATGGTGCAAATAGCAGAAACGAATGCAGTGGCTTATCCATTTAGAAATAGTCTGCTTTGATATAGCCTTCCCCACTGATCCTGCAGCAAATGCTACCAGTAGTTGCTCAGACTTTCTTAAAGATTTTGTCCTGTTTAAGTAGAATCTTAGTTGTCTGTGCACATCCAATGAATGCAGAATCTGCTCCCCCTTGTTCTGCGGATCTGGGAAAAAAGTTGGCAGGTGAATGGTCTGGTTAAGAGCCACACTGGATACCACCTTTGACATAAAGCAAGGGTTGGTCCTGAGGGCCACCCTGTCCGGGTAAAATATAATGAAAGGCTCCACTGCCATGAGAGCCTGTAGTTCCAAAACCCTTCTAGCTGAAGTGACTGCCAAAAGAAAAGCTGTCTTCCAAGATAGAAATTTTATATCCGCAGTAACTGCTGGTTCAAAAGGAGGCAGGCTGAGATTTTCCAGCACAAAATTGAGGTGCTCTCCTGGGAGGCCTTAAAATTTTGGCCCCTCTGAGATACTGTTTTAGCAGTGGATGAGAAAAGAGGGGAGGGCTCTTTGTTGTAATGAGCCAAGATGGCAGAGGCATGGATTTTTATTGAAGAAAAGGATAGGCCCTTGTCAAGCATCTCAGTTAACTCATTCACTCCGGAGCAGCTCAGGAAAAGCTGCCTGCTTAATTCCACCATAGGAACAACAGTGCAGCCTGAACTCATTTTCAGAAAATCCATTTGTAATACCATACAGAAAACAAATGTTCACAACTCTAACTATAAGAGCTAGACTAAAAATGTAAACGCGAAAGTTGTTCAGCAGACACTGACCTTTCCAACAGTGTAAATGCTGATAGTGTATATCAAAGTCATTATTAAATGATTGGCAAGGAATGCTGATATTGTGCATATTTTTTAACTTTTTGGAAAAACAAAGCATAATATCTTGGTCAATGTACCATGCAGACCCGTACAATTTGAATGTAATTTGTTAGTATGAATGTCAGCTTTAAAATGATACCTTAACCATTACTGTGTGATGTTCCTTTCTTGAGATATTCACAGAACTATGATTAATATATTATTTTTCATAATTGATAAATAAACAAAGCATAATATCTCATCACCTGTAACAGACAGAGCCTACATATCAGTGTAGAAGTTGTGCATCTGAATGTCAGCTTCAAAATAATGCATCATTTGTGTGATCACCATGCTCCCTTGCAAAGATATGGGCATAATAATGAAAAGTATTGTAAATGTATAATTTTCATAATCGTACAAGACTAAACAAACGGTGATATCTGTACATGTGTAGAGTGCGCAGACACAGTTCTTTTACCATGTTGTAAGAAGTAACACTGTCTTCAAAATGAGGCATTACTTGGCACACTGACATGCTCCCTTGCAAAGTTATTTACCAAAATATGAAAAAAAAAATCATAATTTCCATAACTTAATTCCAAACAAACTTTGATATCTGCACATGTGTCCAACATAAAGGCACAATTCTTTTACCATGTTGGAACCAGCAACACTGTCTTCAAAATGAGGTATTACTTGGCACATTGAGATGCTCCCTTGCAAAGTTATCTACCACAATATGAAAAAAAATCATAATTTCCATAACCTAAGTCCGAAACAAACTTTGATATCTGCACATGAGTACAACATACAGGCACTATTCCTTTCCCATGTTAGAACCATCAATACTGTCTTCACAATGAGGTATTACTAGGCACATTCAGATGAGCCCTTGTAAAGTTATTTACCAAAATATGAAAAAAATCATAATTTTCATAACCCATGTCCGAAACAAACTTTGATATCTGCATATGAGTACAACATACAGACACCATTCTTTTCCCATGTTAGAACTATCAATACTGTTTTCAAAATGAGGTATTACTTAGCACAGTCAGATGTTCCCTTGCAAAGTTATTTACCAAAATATGAAAAAAATCATAATTTCCATAACCTAAGTCCGAAACAAACTTTGATATCTGCACACGAGTACAACATACAGGCACCATTCTTTTACCATGTTAGAACTATCAGTACTGTCTTCAAAATGAGGTATTACTTAGCACATTCAGATGCTCCCTTGCAAAGTTATTTACCAAAATATGAAAAAAAATATATAATTTCCATAACCTAAGTCCGAAACAAACTTTGATATCTGCACGTGTACAACATAGTGGCACAATTCTTTTACCATGTTGGAACCAGTAATACTGTCTTCAAAATGAGGTATTACTTGGCACATTCAGATGCTCCCTTGCAAAGTTATTTACCAAAATATGAAAAAAAAAATATAATTTCCATAACCTAAGTCCGAAACAAACATTGATATCTGCACGTGTGCAACATACAGGCCAAATTCTTTTACATGTTGGAACAATCGATACTATACATATACACATATAATACATATTCAATTGTACATGCTAGCACTCTCCTGAAACAGTTGTTCTTTCTCAGCATCTTCACCAGCTTCTTACCACAGTTATTTGCCAAACTCATAAAAATATATTTTACACAACACATTTCATAATAGAGTTTTACTTACCATACTGGTCCCTACTTTGTCATGGGTGTTTTCCATTCTTCTCACAAGTTGCATACTGCCAATCCTGCATAGCTCTCTGCACGCCATTGTGGAGGTCAGTCAAGAACAAGGCAATGCCTTCCTCGGTTAGGTGAACGCCACCTCGGTTAGGTGAACGCCATCCCTTCTGAACAGGTGAACATCTTTTGTGGTGATGCTGTCAGGACAAATTGTAGATCCACCGACCCTGTGTATCAAGCCATGCATGAACCCATTCTGTAAACGTCTGGCCTTGTGCACTGCCCATTGACAGTTTGCTGTTTTCCACATCTGTCGAGGAATTATGTCAGACCAAAAAGCCCAGTGAATGTAGGAATGGCCACATATCCACACACTCTCACTTGTCGTTCTCCTGGTCATTAAGCCATGTCAGTGTCAGAAGGTGGGCAAACCTGCACAGGAAAGAAAATGCAAACAGATTACTACTGATGTTTAACAGATGTATTGGAAGACATATATACATATATATATATATATATATATATATATATATATATATATATATATATATATATATATATATATATATATTATGCATTACCTGGTTAACCCATCCAAATCTTCCATCCTATCCACAGGGGCAGTATTCTTTGCATTAGATACATGAGTGCTGATGACGCTGCAGAGGTGCATACATACTACTGACAAGGAGCCACAGAAAGGGCACATGTAAACGGAAAAAGCAGGATAAGGACTGCCACACGTGGTTGCATTCTCATTACAAATTTCTGTGCCACACCAAGGTAGCCAGCACTGGAAAAGGGACAATTACTCCACTGTCATTCATACCAAATCTACCTACGCCAAATCTGAGGTACATTTGTCCTCCCAGGCCAAGGACAACCACAAGGCATTACTGGGCTGTGTCCACAACCTCAAATCATTAGATCATCTCCCAAAAACAGACCAAAAATATGTGGCAAACATCAAGACATTCTGAAAAAGTCATTACAGTTGAGAGGTATGCTTCAGTAGTATGTCCAAGTATGCACAAGCACCAAATGAGACATTCTCTCCAATGATCCCTTCAGTAGTATGCATTTTACTAAGTTCCAGTCAAACACAGTGTAGTTACATTTCTGTCTGTACTTATACACAAACAGTAGTTACATAAAAACTGTTGACAAAGACTGCCAAAAAAAGAATTGTAGTATTGGCATGGATGTAATGTTACTGCAGTGTCCCATACCTTTGTTTGCAAGGTGATAATGACTTTTACTAATGTGAACAGTGGTAGCTGATGATGATTTTACCTGACAAGTGATAATGGCTCATTGTTGTACTGTAATTGCACATATTGTAAATTAATAATGTGATAATGACTTGCATTTCATTGCTGCAAGGTTCTGCATGCTCATACAAAGGTGATAATTGCTACACATAACCTTTTGAGCAAACATTCATCACATTCCTGGCACAGTTGTAATGTAACACTGAGTCATTACCATCTGTCAGATAAAGAGAGTAATTTGGTAAAAGTTGTATATTACTTGTATATTACTGAGCCCTTCATCTTACCTAAAATTTACACATGACTAACAAAGAAATATTGTCCAAAATATATAGGTGCTCCATGCCAGAAATAGTGTACAAGTAATAATATTTATCTCACTGAGCCATCAACTGATTAAAATCAGACACACAAAGTCACACATATCTAAATTATCTGGTTGATCCATGTAAGAATTAGTGCAAAAGTAATACCTTTTATCTCACTGAACCAGCATCCCTCTGATTAGAATTTGTCTATTACAGTCTAACTCCCCCTCACCAGCAATCACATCAGCAGCCCACATTTCTAGCCTGATAACACCACTAAGATCAAGGAAAAAGGCTGAACAGAGGCCACAGCCACCAACATGAAGCATTTCCCTGAATGACCCTGATGTCACTGTTCCTAGTATGTGCACTCACCAAACTGCAGCATTCACCCAAGTGACCCGCATAATAAAATGCTGAAGTATGCACAAGCATTTTCTGCTGTTACATATATATGTGGGTTGCTTCCTTGCAGCTAGCCGTACATGTCAGTAACTGTATACTGCTCTAGCTGTTATACACAACTGATGGGCACATTTGTTTATGCACATCTGATCGCACCCACCCAAAAACAAAAAAAAATTTTGTACAAGAAGTACACATGTAATAGATTAGTCTACCATTATCTGAGGGCTGTTGTTCCCCCTTTCTTACTTTTTTATGCCCACCCTGTTATACATGTTTACAAGTCAGGTCACATATCCAGTATTATTCAGTAGACAGAAAGACTGACGCACAATATACATACAGAATGTTCAGATATATTTATCAGCACTGTTCCTGTTATTCAGCATTCCAGTATTTCTACATAGTTATTTAGTAGCAGTTTTCCTGAAGGCAGTGATTCTTAACTAAACTACAGCAGAGGCAGAAATCATTCATAGAAGTACACAAAGACTTGGCTAATAAAGGAGAGACTGGCACCTGTTCATCACAAGATATTCATTCCGGTAACATTTAATTTGTTCCAACTTAAATCAAGTACACACTTGAAAGCTGGATACATAAAACTTTATGTATGCCATCTCTGAAACCTGAGGCAAACAGAACTTTTGCTTTTAACACTGTATTTGTAATACAATATTGTAACAAGTAGATCAGCTCAGAGAACAGGTCATTGCACCATGCTACGAATGAAACAATGCCAGTTATTCAGTGTAACACAGCCAGTTCTCAGGACAACAAAATGGCCGAATGAATTTTTCAATCATGCAAAAGCTTTTCCATGACAAATGAATGAATTATATTCTCCAGTAACCCTGTCACTTGCTTGTGTTGTGCATACATAAGCACAAAAACAACACAAAGTATTTTGCCCAGCCGTCACTTCAGCAGTCTGACCATGTATGCACAGGCACTTCCCTGATAGAGAAATGAATTATTTATCCAAGCAACACCTTCATTAGTATATGCAGGTATACACATGCACCAAAATGAACCATTCACCCAAATGACCCTGTCAGTAAAAATGTTGAGATATGTACAACCACCAAAATAAAACATTTCACCCAAACGACCCCTCAGTAACATCTCGTAGTATGTGCATTCACCAAAAGGAGGCATTTGCCCAAGTGACCCCTTCAATAAAATGTTGATGTATGCACAAGAACCAGAATGAAATATTTTCCCAAACGACCCTTCAGTAACAGTTCCTGGTATGTATAGTACATGCACCATAATGAAACATTCACCCAAGCCAAATGTTAAAGTATGCTCTCATCTGCTCTTTCCAAATGATTTTGAGTGCTGTTTAGAAACTGGAGGTTAGTATCAATGCTATTTGTCATGTGTGTGCTACAGGAGTCATGGGAAAATATAGCTGCTGAAATTTTAAAATTTGTCAACTGCGACAGTACAAATACAAAACAGAAAAACTACTCCCCCCACCACAATATGTAAGCAGCTATGTAACTTATATGACCACCTTAGGAAATACAAATATCTCTCAAACTCTTAGTGCAAAAAATCTGGACAAAGCCTGACAGAATGAAGGATAAAGGGCCAAAAAATAAGGACAGCTTTTAAATAATGCTCTTATAAACTTAGAAAGTTGCTAAAATACCAGGATTTGTCTTAGCATGCATTTTTCTGATGGGTATGAAATCTGAAAGACAAATATATATCATTATGTAGTGACTTCAGTCTTCAGATTATCCCACACATTTGCCAGAAAGTCATAAATTTTATGAGGAACAAACCAAAAATGAGTAAAAAAATCTGGACATTCTGCAGAAATCGGGACAGTTGAGAGCTACACAGTGTCTTAATAGAGCCAGTGCTCCAATTTGGCATCAGTTTCTCTGACCTTTAGCCCTACACTCTGAGCCTATGATGATCTAAGTTTGCAAATCATTTTAAATTAGGTTCTGAAGTAGACATACATATTCACTGGTAGTAGTTTCTGATCTGAGTTGTTGCAAGAAACTGCTTTGGGAGTGTTGGTGCCTCAATATTCATATGCATTTGATAAATGCAAGACTTGCATTCCTTTGCACACTGGTTATTACTTACAGCACCACACAGATCTCTTTGGAGAGAATTCGTTTTTATGTGACATCTGTTCAAGTGGAAGGAATCTCTTCTCCCTCACTCTGTTCTGGAAGCTGACTGAATTTTCCGCCACAGATATATTTCATACACTAGTTTACATAAGAGTCATTTTCCATCTGTGTTGTACTTTTCCAGATATAACTGGCTGTTTGTAATTTATACTTTGAGTTTAGAACTGTATAATGGGAAGCTAGGCATTCATCATCTGGTCTTTATTTCTCTCCCTTGGTTGCCCTCCATGATCCAGACCACATTATCAGTTCTTCCTGCTCACTTCAAGTCACATTAGCTGGGACCCTGGGATGGAGTTAGGCAGATAGTAGTTAAGAACCATTGTTGGTATCTGTGTGTCAGGAAGAGATGGACAGGGATAGGGGGTTTATAAATATCAACTGCTTCTAACTATTCCTTTGAGTACCATTAGGCTTTGGCTGCTTAGTGGAGTCACTGACCATTGGTATTGCTCTCATAACTACCATCAGTGGCTGCCCAGACAATCTTCCACTAAGCACGAGTGGTTTGAGAGTGACCTGTTCTTTTCTACTCCTTCCATACCTCCAATAATTTGAATATATCTCTAATGTCAGATCCCTAGCATCACAGGTAGAAACACAACTTCTGCAGTTAATGGATCCTTATTAATTTATTTAGTTATGCTTGGCAGAATGAATTTGCTGTGTCCTCCATGAAGTGTTAACCATTTATTTGATGACAATGGCTACCTTTTTACTTTTATGCTGGGGGGATTATATTTCTGCATACATCCATGACTGTCTGCACTATGATTTTGAGGAATGCAATAGTTTATCTCAAACCTAACAAAAAAATTAGCTGTGCTTTTACAGAATTGTTATCTATCGCATGTCTTTCCAGTAATGCAGAGGATTAAAGTTGTATATGACATGTATAAATACACTGAGGCAGGGAGGCATTCTGTCTTCAGACTCACTTACTCACAGGGTTGCCAAATAATGCAATCAGGTATTTAAAAAAATGGCTTTTTTCTGTAGACATTAGCTTGCACATTAATGGTTGTCACCTTTTGGAAAAATGCCAGCACTCACTGTTGTTGTTGTTGTTGTATCTTTCGGCTTTTCCCGGTTAGAGGTCGCCACAGTGAAACTCCAGTCCGCTATTGATTGGCAGTAGATTTTTACATACCGAGTTGCCAGCCCTGACAAACAACCTTCAACGAAGGTATGCTCATTCACGCATGTCTCCACACAGAAGACGCTTTAGCTGAGAATCAAACAGGACAACTTCTTACTGTGAGGCGACAACGTGTTAAATAATATTTACAATTTTTTATAAGGCCAAAAACACTTAGTATAATTGTCTAATGTTTGTCATTACATGTACCTTGAGAGTTTGAATATTTTCTCTCTCTCTCTCTTTTTACATTAAGTGCTACTGGCATATTCAGTTTTTCCTGTACAAATGTGTTATCCACATTTGAACAGTCCCTTTACGTCTGCACAGTATTTTTAAGGTTCTGTTATTCTTTTGTGGGCAGGGATTTCTCAGTGTTTTTTTTTTTCTTTTTGGTAGTGGCCACTTAATTCAGATCAGCATCCGAAAAATAGAAGCCGCAGAAAAATATTTCTACATGTATATGTCATGGAAACATTTTAAATGTTGAGTCGCATGTAAAAGGAGAAAGTCTGCTTTGTTGGTAACAACGTTAAATGCAGCCCTTATTAGTTCAGATCTGAAAGTAAATTTGCATATATCTGCTCATAAGTATGTTATGCCTATTTTTGTTATAAAGAACATTCAATTTCTGAAATGGAAAAAAATGTGGTAAAGCATTCTAATATAGTGATTTGCTATCTTATCTGTGGCTCAAAGTCGACTACACTATAATCTGAGAATTTGAATTAAACTACTACACCCACATATACTTTACTTGTGGGTGTAAGAATCAGGATTGTAGGTAAGCACTAAAGAAAATGTTGAAAAAATCGCAATCCATTAAAAAAAAAGGTTATGCATCAGAGGATTAGGAATCAGTGAACACTACTACAACACCTCGCAACACCTAGCAGATATTTCACTGACAAAACAGCAAGGCAAAGATTCATAACATAGAAAAAAACTTTGTATTACCATTCCTCCATAGGACTACACGTAAAAGATAGCAAAGCGGCAAATAAATAAAGATGTAACATTACCAGAAGACTGTAAAACCAAGAAACACTTCACCACACCAACATGTAAATGATTTTGTTATGGGTTACCAGAAGACATTTCAAATGCAGCTTAATCAAATTAGGCACCATTTTTAGACCAACCGAGCTCTGCAGGGCTAAAAAAACCATCAGTGCAGAAAGCAAGCAAGTCGGTTTTAGATTCGCAGCAAGAAATCAGACTTTACTAGTGCAGCAACCTACTGTAGAATTAAAATACTGCAATTCACGTTTTGGGAATGTGAAAGATACAACAGTTACTTTGTGTTTAAAGCAAAATTGAGGTCCTACCATTCGCGCAGGTCACCTAAACAATTTGACCAGTAAAAGGAACCAGTAATTCACTGACAAAACAGAAAGGCAAAGATTCATAACATAGAAAAAAACTTTGTATTACCATTCCTCCATAGGACTACACGTAAAAGATAGCAAAGCGGCAAATAAATACAGATGTAACATTACCAGAAGACTGTAAAACCAAGAAACACTTCACCACACCAACATGTAAATGATTTTGTTATGGGTTACCAGAAGACATTTCAAATGCAGCTTAATCAAATTAGGCACCATTTTTAGACCAACCGAGCTCTGCAGGGCTAAAAAAACCATCAGTGCAGAAAGCAAGCAAGTCGGTTTTAGATTCGCAGCAAGAAATCAGACTTTACTAGTGCAGCAACCTACTGTAGAATTAAAATACTGCAATTCACGTTTTGGGAATGTGAAAGATACAACAGTTACTTTGTGTTTAAAGCAAAATTGAGGTCCTACCATTCGCGCAGGTCACCTAAACAATTTGACCAGTAAAAGGAACCAGTAATTCACTGACAAAACAGAAAGGCAAAGATTCATAACATAGAAAAAAACTTTGTATTACCATTCCTCCATAGGACTATACGTATATCAGAACACCACCACTGCAAAATATAGCAAAGTGGCAAATAAATAAAGATGTAACATTACCAGAATACTGTAAAACCAAGAAACACTTCCCCAAACCGACATGTAAATGATTTTGTTATGGGTTACCAGAAGACATTTCAAATGCAGCTTAACCAAATTAGGTACCATTTTTAGACCGACCGAGCTCTGCAGGGCTAAAAAAACATCAGTGCAGAAAGCAAGCAAGTTGATTTTAGATTTGCAGCAAGAAATCAGACTTTACTAGTGCAGCAACCTACTGTAGAATTAAAATACTGCAATTCACGTTTTGGGAATGTGAAAGATACAACAGTTATTTTGCGTTTAAAGCAAAACTGAGGTCCTACCATTCGCGCAGGTCACCTAAACAATTTGACCAGTAAAAGGAACCAGTATCGTTAGGGCATGTTCTTCCAAAGCCTACATATAAGTACTTTTTCGTACAGTGTTTTGACTTGGAGGTGTTATGCACGTAGCGGCTTTGCCTGAAAGAATCTGATTGTCTGCCACTACTTGCTTCTTGCATTGCTTACTGTAATAACAAATGGAGTGCATGGTAAGCTGACTTTCTCAGAAAATTCAAATACGGACATCATGTAAATCCACACTCAAAACTAAGTTGAGAAAGTAACTGAAAAGGTTCAGGTACTTTTTCAACTTAATTTTTAACACAGGAAGCTACAATATGAATGAAAAGTTAGATATGCTTGTTCACAGGTTCATACTAGGCTATCTGCCCTAAAGCATTTATAAGCCTAGCCAGAATGTGTTTGGCTTTCGCCACTCATTTTAAATTAATTTTGCTATGCCCTTTTTCGAGGTTAGTATACTGTGCCTCTGTCTAACAGTGACACAGAAGTGATACCTGGGTTAAACCTACGATCTCCCATCCACTCATCAGGATTCCTCTTGAAGAGAGTCAGAGGGACTCTGCCTAACCTGGACTGGGATTTTATTCCAGAGTGAAGGGAGCCTCTGGGTTATGAATCTGTCCCTCCAGCAAGTCCTATTTATTTCAGTGCTGAGGTTCAAGTCTCTCGAGCGCGTAGCTCGATGGGATTTGGATTTTCTGAGGTGCAGCATGTCCATTAATTACGGGTTGGACATGGCTTTATACGTCAGGCACAGATCGCCCCTGAACAGGCGGTATGCCACTGAGTAGAGCTGGAGTTTCTTTAACCGGGCAGCATATGGCATCTGTTTGAGCCCTTTGATCCTCTTGGTGAGGTACTTTTGGGGTCTTTCCAGTTGCTGCAGGTGTCTGGTAAGGTACATCCCAAAAGGGGCATTGTACTCAATTATGGGCCTGATGAGGGATGAGTAAAGAGGCACGATGACCTCTCCCCTGATCTAGATGTGAATCCCTTCATGATTAGGTGGGCTATATAAAATGTTTTTCTAACCACTTTGGCCACGTGGTTGTCAAATGAGAGACTGCTATCAACTTGGGTCCCCAGGTTCCTAATTACTTCTTCTGTACTTAATGGATTACCACCTATGTGGTAATTTGTGGGCACTTTGTTTTTGCCAAAGGGGATGACTATACACTTTTTGGCGTTTAGCTTGAGGCCATGGCTCTGGCACCAGTTGTCTGTTTCTATGAGGCCATTTTGGAGGATGCTTGTGTCGGCTGGAGAGTCGATTATGGCGCCCAGTTTGCAGTCATCTGCGAACTTGGTCAGCCACAGTCCTTCCGTGTTGGCCTGTACCTCCAAGAAATATATACCGAACAAGAGAGGTCCCAGGACTGTGCCTTGTGGGATGCCACTTGTAACTGGTTTGGTGTCTGACATGGCTCCAGCAATTCTAACCATGTGGGTTCTGTCCTTGAGCCAGTTTGCAACCCATCTAGTGACATAGGGGTTTATATTTAAGCTGGTGAGCTTATCTATAATGCCCGAGTGGGGTATTGTATCGAAGGCCTTTGCGAGGTCCAGGTAGGCTGTGTGGACCACCTTCCCCTCATCAATGGCCTTGGTGACTGTTTCAAAGAAATCAACCAGGTTTAAGAGGCAGGATCTGCCCTTAAAGCCGAACTGGGTAGGATCCAGTGTCTGTAGGTCCCCAATATCTTTATTTATGAGGTCCATGATGATCCTTTCCATAGCTTTGCAGACCAAGCTAGTCAGGCTTATGGGGTGGTAGTTTCCAGGATCCGTTGAGGCACCACCTTTGTGGAGAGGGACCACTGTTGCTGTACGCCACTCTTTGGGTACATATTTCTGTAGTAAGGCTGAGAATGAACAGTAGTTTTATGTTTGGGTTTAGCTCTTCTTGGAGTTCATGTAGGACGCAGCCCGGGACACCGTCTGGTCCCATTGATGCTGTGTTTTTTGCTTTGGAGGCGGCTCTTACCTGAGCATCTGAGATGTCAGGGGCAGCACTCTGCTGGGATAGATATTTGCCCTTTTGGTGGGGGGGGGGGGAGTTTGCGCTGAACCTGTCAGCTAGGATGTTGGCAATGTCTGTGGGTTCGATGTATTTTTTGTCATTTTGGACTAATTCTGAGCATATCTGGGAATTCCCACCCAGGTTCCTAACATAACTAAAGAAAGCCTTGTGATTATCCTTAGTGTCCTGTGCAATTTTTCTCTCGAAGCTGGCCTTAGATGATTTTATGAGTGCCCGTAGTTTTTTGCTAATACTAATCAGAGATGCCTTCCCTTTTTGGGATTTTGCTCTATCATTTAGTAGCTTCCTCCTTCTATTGTACAGTTTGCTTATGGCTGGGGTCCACCAGACAGGACGTCTGCCTTTGGAGGATTGGGTCTTGGTTTTATTTGGGATTGCATGATCCATGCATTCCTGAAGGTGTTCATAGAATGCATTTATAAAGGATTCTGCTGTCTGGGCCGTATTTTCCACAGGCCCGTGGGCTTTGAAGGATTCCACCTCGGTTTTGAGGAGTGTGAAATTAAGGCACTCTGGTGTAACTCCATACAATTAATACCGTCACATAGCGCACTCGGATGTAAGCACATAGGCGCCATGTGACGGTACTCGGGGTTAATGAGTTAAGTATTGTAAAATCTGAGGAATATTGGGCCTTGCTGTTGTCTATTCCTTGTGCTTGGTTCCAAGCACAGAATCTCTTCCATTTATCAGCATAAGATTTTCTAGTACTAGGCTTTCTGGCTTCCAAAATGACATCCATCACAGGTTTACTGAGAGGTGTGGTTTGAATAATTAGTTGATTAGCCAGGCTGCAAGATTCGGAATTTGGAGGTGAGTGTGCAGAATTTGATAGTTCTGCTGAGTCAGTAGATGAGGTGTTTGAGGCAAGTACCACAGAGGAAGGTGTGATATATTCCTTAGAAGCGGGTGCCAGTGTTGGCGAGGCCAATCCGGAGCAATTAGAATCATTTTTGGCTTTTCCTGTCTGACTTTTAGTAAGACCTTGGAGAGTAGAGGAAGAGGGGGAAAGGCATAGACGGATTGGTTTTTCCAGATGAAGGATAGAGCATCCACTTTCCATGCTTTTTTGTGATGAGTTCTTTTGCAGAATTTGTCCAACTGATAGTTTTGGGGAGAGGCAAATAGATCTATGTCTGGGCTTTCCCATTTCTGTTTTAACATGCAGAAGATTTGTGGATCCAGTTTTCATTTGTGCGGGTCCTTAAGATTTCTTGTTAGGTCGTCTGCCAGAGTATTTTGCTTTTCTGGCAGGAATTGAGCTTGAAGATGTATTTAGTAAGTCAAGGCTGTGTTCCACAAGGCCACGGCTAGTCTGCAAAGGGGGTAGGAATGGGTACCCCCCGCTTGTTTATGTACCACATAACTGTGGTGTTGTCCATCTTTATCAGTAGTTGTCCTGGATGAAGTAAGTCCTTGAAGGCTGTCAGAGCATTCTGAACAGCTAGCATTTCTTTCTGGTTGATATGCAGATGCATTTGATTTGGGCTCCATTTGCCCTGAATGCATCTCTCTGCCAGGTGGGCCCCCCAAGCATAGTCTGATGCATCTGTAGTTAGGGTTTGGGTGGCAGGGGTTAGAGTGAATGACAGTCCCTTGTTTTGGTGACATGTCTTTGCCCAACAAAAAAACTCCTGTTGTAGGGAGGGAATGAAAGGAATCATTGTTTCCAGGCTGTGACAATGCTGACTCCAAAAACTTTTTTAGGTACCATTGAAGTTTCCTCATATGCAGTCTCGCATATGGAATTAGTAGAATGCAGGAAACCATGAACCCCAAAGCCTGCAGAATTTGTCTTGCAGATAACTGGGTTTTTGTTGCCATTTGATTGAAGTATGTTGTCAATTGTATTTGTTTGTCTGGCATGAGGTAAGCCATCTGGGCAGATGTATTCAAGCTTGCACCCAGGAATGTAATTATTTGAGAGGGTATCAGTTGTGATTTATTTTCATTTATGGTGTACCCTAGGCATGCTAGAAGCCTTTTTACAAATGTCAGATGGTGCAGAAGAGTGTCCTTGTTCTCTGCCTGAATGAGACAATCGTCCAGATAAGGATAAATTTGAATGTTTCTTTGCCTGAAGAATGCAATTACTGGTGCCAGGCACTTTGTAAAGACCCTGGGCTAAGTAGATAAGGCAAAGGGCAGTGCAGAGAATTGGTAATGCAAAAAACCTGTTTTCAAGCGGAGGTATCTTCTGCAAGATTCCCTTATTGGGATATGCAGGTATGCCTCTTTTAAGTCTAGAGTTACTAACCAAGTATTCTTGTCTAGCATAGGCAGTAGCTGTTGTAAAGCCAACATTTTGAATTTTGGAATGTCCAGGAACGTGTTCAGAATCGATAAGTCCAGTATTGGACGCCATGAATCGTCTTTTCTGGGTACCAGGAACAGTCTTGAATAAAATCCTTGTGCTTTTTCCTTTTCTGGTACCGGTTGAATAGCCCCCATATCCACGAGGGACATGACTTGTTTCTGGGCCTCTGCCCACTGGTTTTCTGGCAGATCTGGCTATCCGTCTGGAATTGGCAAAGTATGGAAATGAAATCTGTACCCCTGGGATACTATGTTTAATATCTATTTGTCCTGGGTTATTAACTGCCAATTTTGAGCATGAAGTGCTAGTTTTCCCCCCAAGGGGGCTGCCAAAAGATAAGTGCTTGGAGATGGTAGAGGAAAGTCATTGAGATAGCTTACTGTAGGGTTGTGCTTTGTTACCTCCAGATATGGAGGTGAAGGCACCCCATTGCTTTGACCTGTAAGATCCCTGTGATTGATATCTGGAGCCTTTTGAGTGCCTGGGTTTGCCCTGAGTGGCTCTGTTGGACACAGGACAGGACCAATTTTTAGTGGGCCAGCGCCTACTGAACCTGGGTGGCTGCACTTGAAAGAAATCTTTTACAGTTTGCATAGATTTAGCTTTGTCTTCCATTTTCTTTAAAACCTCTTCTGCCTTATTACCAAACAGAGTATCATGCTGCAAAAGGGCATCCAACAATTTAGCTTTAACATGATCAGGCAGATTTTGCTCCTTGAGCCAGACACGCCTTCTTACCACAGATCCAGTAATGGCGGCCCTACAAGAGGCCTCCAAGGAATCAAAACCACATTGCAAAGTATGCTTTCCAACTTGTTCTGCTGAATGTAATAAATCCTGTAACTCTATTTTCCACACAATCAGAAATCAACATAATTTTCTGTTTCAGTAAGCCCATAACATGCTGTTGATATTTAAGCATATGAAACTGGCAATTTAAAGCCCTGATTGCCAAGGTTGCAGACATATAAACCTTCTTACCCCATCTATCCAGCGCCCTGGAATCTCTATCAGAAGGGGTAGGATTTTTGGCTGTAGAAGCCTTTACACCTTTGGGACCCTGAGAAATAGTCTCAGGATCAGCAGCAGGATTTTTCAAAAGAAATTTGTGGGAGTCAGGAACCTTGTAATATCTGTCTGGCTTACTAGGAGCCGGAGGCAGGGAATCAGGAGCCATGCTTGATTCCGAGAACACATCATCAACAATGTCTAAAACAGGAGGTATTGCCAAAGGCCTATGCTGAGGAAGAAGAAGGAAATCCCTAAGCCTCTTTTTTTGATTCAGAGAAGTCCTGACTCTCCCAGTGGAAATGTTCCCTTAAAGTATGCAAAATCTCTCCAAAAGAGTAATCATCAGGAGGAGATCCAGACGAGATGGATTCCTCTGCATCAGAATCCTTAGGGTGGAAAGTACAGTTTTGTACACCTACCATAAATGTAGATGTTCGAGTGTCTTCACTGTTGCAGTCATGACTGTAGGGTTCTCCCCTGCCGGCAGGCAGCCCTCGGTCGGCCAGAATCCCAAAGTCTGGGTCCGGCGTCGGCTGTTCAACCATGCTCCCTGACGTCAGAGTGCCAGGAGTACAAAGCAGACAGCCGACGCCATCTTCTCCAGTTTTTCTTGTCCCAGATGTCAGGAGTCCCAAAATGAAAAAGGTCCCATAACCTATGCAAATACACCTCAGAAGAATGGTGAAGAAAGGAACTACACAAAGGTAAAAATAAGAGGGGACAGGAGGGTGGGAAACCCAGACTGCAACAGTGAAGACACACGAACATCTACATTTATGGTAGGTGTACACAACTGTACTATGTTCATCGTGTTTCACTGTTGCAGTCATGACTGCAGGGTAGAATCCCAAAGCTGAAAGAAAGGGAGGTGGTCATAATGAAGAAGGGGCGGCTAACAGGCCCTGCAAGACTGCAGAGGCAAAACCTGCCCTAGACTTAGAGTATGACAGGTGACATGTGCCTGACATACAAGGCCATGTCCAACCCGGAATTAATGGACATGCTCCACTTCAAAAAAATCCAAATCCACCAAAACCACTAGAGCAAGCGACTTAAACCTTAGCACGGATATAAATAGGACGTGCTGGAGGGATAGATTTATCACTCAGAGACTCCCTATGCTGTGGAATAAAATCCCAGTCCATGTGAGGCAGAGCACCTCGCTGGCTCTGTTCAAGAGAAATCTTGACCTGTGGATGGGAGATCGTAGGTTTACCCCGGGAATCATCTCTGTGTCACTGCTGGACAGAGGCACAACAAACTAATGGCCACAGTATTTTTTCATATAAGGAGTGGCGTAAGCCACAAAACTTTGGGCTAGGCTTATAAATGCCTTAGGGCAGATAGCCTAGTATAAACCTATGAACCTAAGTATAGAGGTAGATTGTAGTGCTTAGAAAAGGTATGCACTGAACTCCAAGTTGCAGCTTCCAAAATGTCTTTGGTAGGAACTCCTCTGAGGAAGGCTGCAGAAGTGGCAGCAGCTCTGGTGGAATGAGTTTGTATACTTCCTGGGATTTGCTTTCCATGGTGTGAATAACAAAATCTGATTCCATGGGCAATCCATTTAGAAATGGTCTGTTTTGAAATGGCTTTACCTTGGGAAATTGAAGCATAAGAAACAAACAATTGTTCTGATTTTCTGATGTCCTTGGTTCTGTCCAGGTAAAAACGTAGCTGTCTGTGTACATCCAAGGAATGTAAGATCCTTTCCCCTTTATTTTGAGGAGTGGGGAAAAATGTTGGTAAGTGGATAGTTTGATTTAAAAACACTTTGGAAACCACCTTAGGCATGAAAGTAGGATTAGTCCTCAAACATACCCTGTCTTGATGAAAAATAATATAAGGTTCCACAGCCATAAGAGCTTGTAACTCTGAAACCCTCCTGGCAGAGGTTAGGGCTAACAGAATAGCTGTCTTCCAAGATAAAAACTTGATGTCACAAGAAGCAGCAGGCTCAAAAGGAGGCAAGGTTAGTTTTTCCAAAACATAGTTGAGATCCCAAGCAGGAATGGGAGGCGATCTAGGAGGCCTTAAATTCTTAGCTCCCCTGAGAAACTGTCTCATGAGCTGGTGGGAAAAGATGGGAGGGTCCGTATTATAATGAGCAGAAATAGCAGAGGCATGTATCTTAATGGAAGAGAATGAGAGACCCTTATGTAAGAGGTCTGTCAAGTAAAGTAAGATTAAAGTAATGTTAGGAATAAGAGGATCAGAACCCTGAGCCTGCATCCAAGAACAAAATCTTTTCCATTTTCCTGCATAAGATTTTCTAGTGCTAGGACGTCTGGCTTCTAAAATGACATCCATAACCTGCTTGGGTAGTGAAGAAGAAATCAAAGGTCCTGGATTAACCAGGCTGCAAGGCAGAGAGTTCTGACATGAGTGTGTAGAACCTGACCCTGATGTTGGGACAGAAGGTTCGGAGACTGAGGTAAAACCCAAGGGGGCTCCAGGCATAGGTTTTTCAGCGTTGGATACCAAAACTGCTGAGGCCAATTTGGAGCCAGCAAGATTATCTATCATCTTGGGCTTGTCCTGTTTTATCTTCAATAAGACCCGTGGAAGAAGAGGAAGAGGTGGAAAGGCATATCCCGAGAGGTTCCTCCAACTGAATGACAGGGCATCCACTTTCCAAGCTTTTCTGTGGAAAGTCCTGGTGCAAAAATTCTGTAGTTGATGAGTGAGATGGGATGCAAAGAGGTCTATGTGAGGACATCCCCAGACTGCTGTTATCATCCTGAATATTTTGGTGTCCAGCATCCATTCATGTGGATCCGAAAGGTTTCTGCTCAGACTGTCTGCCAGGAGGTTTTGTTTCCCTGGTAGGAACTGAGCTTGAAGATCCAGATTGTAAGCTAGAGCTGTGTTCCATAGGTCCATGGCTAGTCTGCAAAGGGGGTAGGAATGAGATCCCCCTTGCTTGTTTATGTACCACATAACTGTGGTGTTGTCTGTCCGTATTAGTAGTTGTCCTGGATGTAAAAGATTCCTGAAGGCCAATAGAGCTTTCTGAACGGCTAACATTTCCTTTAAATTGATATGCAGGTGCTTCTGATCCTTTGTCCAAAGGCCCTGCAGACAGTTGCCCTGAAAATGGGCTCCCCAAGCATAATCTGAGGCGTCCGTGTTTAGAATCCGAGTGGCAGGAGGCAGACAGAAGGGTTTCCCTTTGTTTAGGGCACATGCCCTGGACCACCAAAGAAATTCCTTTTGAAGGCAAGGAAGGACGGAGATCAGTATGTCTAAACTGTGGCAATGCTGAGACCATACACTTTTTAGGTACCATTGTATTTTCCTCATGTGTAGTCTTGCATATGGTACAAGAAGGATGCAGGAGGCCATGTAACCCAGAGCCTGCAGGAATTTCCTTGCAGATAGTTGAGTTAAAGTTGCCAAAGTTTTGAAAGTTGAAGCCAGCTGTAATTGTTTTTCGGATGTCAGAAATGCCATCTGGGTTGTAGTGTTTAGAAGAGCACCCAGAAAAGTTATGTGCTGTGATGGTATCAAATTTGACTTTTTTATGTTTACAAAGAATCCCAGGAACTTGAGGAGGGTCTGTACAAATTCCAGATGCTGGAGTAAGACATCCTTGCTGTCTGCCTGAATTAGACAATCGTCCAGATAAGGGTAAATTTGAATTCCCTTGAGTCTGCAGTAAGCCACTACTGGAGCAAGGCATTTGGTGAAGACCCTGGGCGCAGTAGACAATCCAAAGGGCAGCGCAGAGAATTGAAAGTGCCTCGATACGGCTTTGAACCTGAGGTATTTCCTGTGATCCTGCCTGATGGGAATGTGTAAATATGCCTCCTTCAAATCCAAAGTTACCATCCATGAATCATTGGACAGCATTGGAAGTAGCTGCTGTAGTGTAAGCATCTTGAATTTTGGAATCTCTAGAAAGGTGTTCAAGACCGACAGATCCAGTATGGGTCTCCATGAGTTTTGCTTCCTTGGGACTAGAAAGAGCCTTGAGTAAAAACCTTTTCCCATCTCTGAAAGTGGAACCAGTTCTATGGCATTCATAGCCAAAAGAGCTTCCACCTGGTTTAAGGCCTCCGTCCATTGATGCTTTGGAAGGTCTGGCCATCCACTTGGCCTTGGCAAGGTATGAAAATGGAATTTGTAACCTCTTAACATCACATCCAAAACCCACTTGTCTTGGGTTATTTGAGTCCAATTGTGATAAAAAAGAGAGAGTTTTCCTCCGAGAGGGGCTTCCAGGCAAGAAGTTCCTGTAGCCCAACACAGAGAGTCATTGAGTTTGTTTCCTTTGAGTTTGTGACCTGTCTTCTCCTCCCCTAGGAGTGGAAGCAGTCCACTGTCTTGGTCTATAAGAGGCTTGAGTTTCAGGCCTTCCTCTGGAGCATCTATATCTACTCCTCTGAGGCCTGTCTGAAGAGGGAAAGGACCAATTTTTTGAAGGCAAATTCCTGCTAAATCTAGGTGGCTGTACTTGTAAGAAATCTTTAACAGTTTGCATGGATTTCGCCTTATCCTCCATCTTTTTAATCACCTCTTCAGCCTTTGATCCAAACAAAACATTATGCTGAACAGGAGCATCCAATAATTTAGCCTTTACTTGTTCAGGCAAATTTTGTTCCTTTAGCCATGCATGCCTTCTAATGACTGTGCCAGAGGCCGGAGCCCTACAAGAAGCCTCTAAGGCATCAAATCCACAGTGCAAACCATGCTACCCAACTTGTTCAGTGGCATGCAATAAGTCATGTAATTCCTTATCTGCACAGGCAGAAATGGAAGAAAGCTTTTGTTTTAAAACAGACAAGAGAAATTGCTGGTATTTAAATATATGAAACTGACAGTTTAAGGCCCTAATGGACAAAGTAGCAGAAGTGTACACCTTTTTGCCCCATCTTTCTAAGGATCGAGAATCCTTTTCAGTAGGAATGGGATTTTTGGCAGAAGCGGCCTCAACTCCCTTAGGACCCTGAGAAATGGTTTCAGGGTCAGCAGAATGGTTCTTTTATAAAAACTGGTGGGAATCAAGAACCCAGTAATATCTATCAGGCTTAACAGGAGCAGGAGGAAAGGAGTCAGGGGTTAAGTTAGCCTCCGAAAAGGCATAATCCACAATATCCAAAACAGGAGGAATAGCCAGGGATCTATGTTGGGGAAGAAGAAGAAAATCCCTTAGTCTTTTCTTAGATTCCGAATACTCCTGTCCTTCCCAGTGGAAATGTTCCCTCATTTCATGCAAAGTTTCCCCAAAAGAGAAATCCTCAGGGGGAGAAGTTGAAGGAATGGATTCCTCAGCATCAGAATCCTCATAAGGAGGGAAAGAATATTCCTGGTCAGAAGAAGAAACAGAGGAAACAGAGGCCTGATCAGAAGAATCATAATAAACATCCTGCCTTGGCCTTTTATCTGGAGGGGGATGTGAACCCCTAATCATAGTAAGTAAATCCTCAGCCATCTTGAGTAACTGTTTCTGTGACTTGTGAGCCAGTTCAGAAGAGGCCTGAGTTGCAGTCTTTGATTTAGAAGGAGTCTTTGCCTTTGCCTTTATTAGGAGCTGAGTAGGCCTGAAAACCCCTTCGGAAGCCGGTACCTGCACAGCGGCTCCGGACCCATCCGAAGGAGCATTGTCCGAAGGTCCTGCAATAGAAATATTTAAAGGCCTGGTTGGCTCCTCATGAGAGTCCGTTTCGGCCATCGGTTCTGAAATTGCCGACGACATGGGGCTGCAAAAGCGCCTCACTGACGACGGCCGAACCTGAAGCTGGCTCCGCTTGTGTGCTATCATCAGATTTGGACCTCAGAGGCCTGTCTTTATCCTTGCGTCGTTTGTGAACTCCGGTGGTCAGAACCGTATCCGATGACATTTTATAGTTAAAGCGTCTACCGAAGTAATGAAAAGCAAAATCGTACCTTTGCTTAATTGCACGTTGATTAAATCTAGCACAAAACTGACAATTAGCTACGTCGTGGTCAGGGCCTAAGCAAGGAATACAGTAAGAATGAAAATTCTTATGAGGTATTTGCTTCCCACAAGAAATGCAATTATTAACTTTTTCTGACATCGGAGTGGAGCAAGAAAAACGTTTCCCCAACGGGGTACTTAGCTATGAATGGAGAAGAAAGTCTTCGGACTGAAGTTTATCAGGTAAAAATCGTCAGGAGTCAGCCGACTGGCACATGCGAACTGCTATCACTGCACAGCAAGAAAGACTGGAGAAGATGGCGTCAGCTGTCTGCTTTGTACTCCTGGCGCTCTGACGTCAGGGAGCATGGTTGAACAGCCGACGCCGGACCCAGACTTTGGGATTCTGGCCGACCGAGGGCTGCCTGCCGGCAGGGGAGAACCCTACAGTCATGACTGCAACAGTGAAACACGATGAACATCAGAAAATTCCTGATCAGAAGAGGAATCAGAAGAAATGGAAACCTGATCTGAAGATTCATAATCAGTGCCTTGCCTAGGCCTCTTAGCAAGGGGGGGGGGGTTGGGAACCCCTGATCAAGGTAATTAAATCCTCAGCCATTTTGATCATTTGTGTTTTAGGCATAGGGGCCTGAGCATGTAGCTCATGCATTGGTTTTTAGACACAGAAGTTGTTTTTGACCTTGTTTTTGTTGATGGCGTCGGTTTAATATAAAGATGTTGAGGCCTGAGAACACCCTCAGAAGCCAGTGCCTGCTCAGCGGCTCCAGACCCATACAAGGGAGAGACATCCGCGGGTTCAATACTTTGCGAATCTCGTGGCATACCGAACTCCGAATGGGTCTCTGTAGAGGCCTGCGACTCAAAAGTAGCGGGTATCAGGGGCTGCGAAAGCGCCTCACTGAGTACCGACGAACCGGCGACTGGCTTAGGAGAAGCTTCATCAGTTTTGGACCTCGACAGTCTGTCTCTGTCTTTTTCCTTGCGTTTTTTGTGAACTCCGGTAGTCGGACTGCTAACAGACGACATTTCAGGGTAGTTAAATCTTGAGCCAAAATGTTTAGAAGCAAAAATATACAGACGCTTAATAGTGCGTTGGTTAAATTTAGCACAAAACCAACAGCAAGGCAAGTAGTGATCAGGTCCTAGGCAAGGAATAAATCCTTATGAGGTATTTGCTTCCCACAAGTAATGCAATTATTAACTTTTACTGACATCGGTAAGGAGCAAAAAAAAGTTTCCCCAACGGGGTACTTCGCTTTAGTTTGAAGACTTTGGTTCTGAAACTCGAAAACGAAAATTTCAGAGTCGGCCGACTGGCACTTGCAAACTGCTTCGGCTTCGGGCACCATGTGGCAAGAAAGACGGATTAAAATGGCGTCGGCTGCATGCTTTATACCCCTGACGACCTGACGTCATGGAAGAGGAGACAGCAACCGACGCAGGACCCAAGACTTTGTTATTTAGGCCGACTGAGGGCAACTTGCCAGCAGATTACCCAAATGTAATGACTGCAACAGTGAAACACGAAGAACATCAGTCATACAATGCTTGAGTTATCAGCTTTCTTCCAGCAGAGTACACTGTGGTTACATTTTTGAAGCTCAGTACAACATATAGTTTAATCATAACATATAGCTCTCTTCACATTTGTAAACCAAGCCTGTGGGTTATATTAATATTTACAAATAACATTGAATTATCTACAAAATTCTAACTAGGCTGGCAGCCTTCACAGGCAGAAATTTGTTTTGCAAACTACAATGTACTTGCTATATTCTATAAAGTATATTTGAAACTTCCTGCCACATCTCCACTTACACAGTTCCGCTTAAGCACATACACTTTAGAAAAAGAATTGCTATTTACTTTTTCCAAAATGCTGACAGTAATTAAAATAGTGAATGAGAACGTTTGGAGTCTGTATCATCTCACATCTGGACAACTCATAAAAACAACGTAGGATTAATTAAAAATGCACTATCTGCTCAAATAACTTTAAAACCTAATCTCTCTCTCCCAGCCATACCACAGTATCCCTTCAATCCTGTAGCAGAGTCTGGAATAAAACCAGTAATTTCAGCCTTACTGATGCAAGAATCATAACACCTAAGAAGAGACCATATAATGTTCCAAAAACATGCATCTGGAGCATTTCTCCCCGGGCCTCCGCTGAAAACAGGCTCTGTGGAACCTAGTCGGACTTTCCCGGTCAACAAATGATAAATAAATAAATAAAATAAAAATAATACCCATTTTTACCTGTAAAGAAACTAGGTAAAGACACGTATAGACTTGTGCAAGACCTTAAAGTTGTATATCTTGTAGTTATACCTTCTTTCCCTATTGTCCCCAACCTTTCTAACACTCTTAGCTCCTTCTTACCTTCCGCCACTACCTTTTCAGTTATAAATATTTCCTCAGCTTTCTCTATTTCCATTCATCTAGCCAGCCAGTTCTTGTTCACTTTCACCTATAGAGGGCAGCAATATACTCAGACACACATCACAGAGTTATGCAGAATCACCTGCTTTATTTTCTACAGAAATACAAGACAGATCAAATACAATTCTGCTGTTAGTTTTTACCTATACAGTATGTAGGTCCTTTACTTTTAGCTGCTAATTCTTTGACTGCTTGTCAGACACTATATTTATACTTTCTACCTTAGCTAATTTAGGCTTTAAAGTTAATAGAAAAAAAGGTCTTCTGTGAATTCTACACTGTTTTGTATGAAACAGTCGGAGATCGGGCACTTAACTATTCAGGGTATGCAAACATATTAGGCTAGAGATAGGAAACTGGCTTTGGTAAAACCTTTTTTTTTCCATATATGATGTTACTGTTTGTTGAATGACTGAGTTACTTGTTACTGTTGCTTTGTGCTGCTTTAATGTGCGACCAATGACTTTGTTGTTTGTGTAATGTATGACTGCAAAGAGAGAGAGAGAGAGAAAGAGAGAGAGAAAATGAGAACAAAGATAAGCAGGATTAAATCCCTGAAAAGGGAACACCTGTATATTTTATGTATTAAATTATGGTAAAGAAAGTTGTAAGTATTTAATTGAGTGGTTTCAGCTAACTTTGACTTACTCTGGTGGGGTATTTCCATTTAATAAAACTTATGATAAGGATAAATTAATGGAATTGAAAGGTGTTTTTTAAAGAAAAGAAAAAAGCAAGTAAGTAGGGAACAAATGGCAGTATTTTATTATTGGTACACTGAAGTGCTTAAAAGAAAAAAAAAAGTTGTCAGCATTAAGGGGGTTACATGATGCTAATAAAAACAGTTGTAATAGGTAAAGAGGTTAAAAGGCAGTACAGACCAGTAAAAACGGATCCCTTTATCCTGTTTTGGCAGGTTTGGAAGAAAACTAAGGAGAACTTTCTCAGACCTCTGCATTTTTTTTGAACACAAGGTCAGTGTGGTACTGTTAAAGCAGCTTTAGGACTGCTAGCCCAAAGGCATAATAAAGGATTCAGACCATGGTTTATTATAGAACAAAGTTGAATTCACTGGTGGCTGCCCTTCCCCATGCCACAAAAATGTAACTGTAACTACCAAGCTGGTTCTCGTGGCAGCAGCATTTTTATTGCAATTTCACATTCCATGCACATGCAGGAACCAACTAAAATTCGGTATGTTTTTGAATCATCTTCTTTTTCTTTTGGCTGTTCCCATTAGGGGTCGCCACAGCGGATCATCTGTTTCCACTTTTTCCTGTCTTCTGCATCTTGCTCTGTCACACCAACCACCTGCATGTCCTCTCTCACCACGTCCATAAACCTTATCTTAGGTCTTCCTCTTTTCCTCTTACCTGGCAGCTTCATCATTCGCATCCTTTTCCCAATATAACCAGCATCCCTCCTCAGCACATGTCCAAACCAACACAATCTCACCTCTCTGGCTTTGTCTCCAAACCATCCAACCTGGGCTGACCCTCTAATATACTTATTCCTAATCCTGTCTACCTTCGTCACACCCAGTGCAAATCTCAACATCTTTAACTCTGCCACATCCAGCTCTGATTCTTGCCTTTTTGTCAGTGCCACTGTCTCCAACCCATACAACATAGCTGGTCTCACTACCCTCTTGCAGACCTTCCCTTTCACCCTTACTGGAACTCGTCTGTCAAAAATCACTCCTAACACTCTTCTCCACCCACTCCACCCTGCCTGTATTTTCTTCATCACCTCTCTTCCAAACTCACCATTACTCTGAACTGTTGATCCCAAGTATTTAAACTCATCCACCTTCGCCAACTCTACTCCCTGCATCCTCACCATTCCTCTATCCTCCCTCTCATTCACACACATATATTCTGTCTTAGTCCTGCTGACCTTCATTCCTCTCCTCTCTAGAGCATATCTCCACCTCTCCAGGGTCTCCTCAACCTGTTCCCTACTCTCACTGCATACCACAATGCCATTTGAATGACTTTACTTAATAACCTTTCTTTGCAGATTGTTTGCCCACCTTGACATCCAGCTTCACTCATTCCTACAGCAAATGAGGAAAAAAACGCACAACTGCCTTTTAATTACTAACCCTTTGTTTTCCTAGACCGGACCTATAAGACATTCCATTACAGAATCCTGACCTGATTTTATTTGTTGATAGATCATGTATCAGGAAAGAAAATGAACTACTTGTAGCAGCATTTTTCTGTTTGCACTGAAAATAAGATTTTACTAAGACAGTTACATGGACAAGTTTCCGCACAAATTGCTGAATTAGTACCTGCAGTATTACTGTAGCTGTAAACTAGGCACCATTTATCAGACTCCTTACTCCTACTCTTCTGTATTGCTGTACAACACATATTACATTGAATTTTCTGACAGTGCAGAAAAATGAGCTGCCTTGTTAAATCCTATTCAGGTTTCCTTTTTGTAGCCTTTGGAAATTGATAATGTATTTATTTCTGTGCAAAGAACTGTCCGCAGTGGTGCAGCAGTAGCGTTGTTGCCTCACAGCCAGAGGTTCTCCCATTCGATTCTCAGCTAGTATGCGGGGAGTGCCTTCTGTGTAGAGTCTGCATGTCTTCCCTGTGGGTCGAGTGGCATTGCGAAAGACATGCGTGAATGGGCATGCCTTCACTGAAGGTTGGGCGTCGAGCTGGTAACTCGGCACCATGAAAAATCTACTGCCAATCATTAGCAGACCGGAGTTCCGCTGTGGCGAACCCTAACTGGGAAAATCCGAAAGATAACAACATTTATTTCTGTGCAAAGAATTGTGTCTTTTCAGCTGACAACTCTGGAAAGGTAAGGTGGCGCCATGATAACTGCGGTTACTCCCCAGACTTGGCACTTCTATCTCAATTGGCATGGGCTTATCATTTGCCTTCCTATCTGAAAAAAAAAAAAAAAAAAAAAAACAGTCTTGAAACAGCTTTTAACTGACTGGTATGCTCCTTACCACTTCCAAAGTTATTCAGCACCTAGTTAAGTACCTGTTATATTTGTCTTATAATAGTTCTAAAATTGCACATGTCCCTACACAGTATATCTAAAAAACCTTGGGAACATTTTTGTTGTGTGCAGATAGATTTTGTAAAGTTACTTATATGTGCTAGTTTTAAATTTGTTTTGGTATTATAGGACATTTTTTTTCTGTGTATGGTTAAAGCATACCCATGTGTCAAGAACAATGCAATTACTGTTTCTAAGAAATACCCTATAAGTTTATACTTTTTGTTGTACTATACTGCCTTCAGTCTAATAAGAGGTTTCAGAACAGAGGTAATGGCATCTATCAAACAGATCACTGTCATCAACCAATCAAAGTTAATACAGTAAAATATTTCTATTTATTGAGACTGTTATGTTTCACTGTATTGACTGCATGAAGTTAACGTCATCCACAGGAACCTTGTTATCATTTTCTTTAAAAATAGAATTATATATTGTTCAACAGGTTTGTAAACCTTTTTATTAATACGGTTCAGTGCCACTGCCAGCATATATCCCAAGCTTCAGGAATACTAACGAAAATAAATTAGACCTTAAAAATTAAGCTAGCTAAACTTACTGCTGAGACAAGATTTTAATGACCAGATGCATTATTCTTATTTACCATTAAAAGTGCAACACGTGTACTTAGAACATTTTTCCCTCATGAATGCTAGCTACCTCCTTTCCAGCAAATCCTGATCTGCAGGTAGCCGGATAAACAATACTTAAAGAATTATGTTTCTGTTTTGCAGTCTTATTTCCAGATATCTTCAGCACATCTATCCAAAAGCCATACACCATATTATTATGCATATGTCACATCATTTTCCAGATAAAATTTCCTGGTTTTGCTTACAACAGTTCACCTTGAGAGATCTACTACCTGGATTCATGCCTCCAATAACAGGACTGTCCTGCCAAATGAGAGAGATCAACACATTTCCCTACAACCCAGCAGCTGTTTACTGGTCAGGCAATAAATCTGTACCAGACTAAAAATTGGAGGGACTGAGAATAGAACCAACAATTAAGGAGGATGTTTTTCCCGATAGACTGAGAATGGAACCAACTAAGGACATTTTCCATGAATCAAGTAACCAAGTGCTGTTCATGGGGGACATGTTACAACATTTCGTTTGGAACCTGTTTGGAAGACAACAGCGAGTTATTGATCACAAAACAGATTCATTTCTTAACCCATTTCAACTTCCTATTTGCCTGATTGTTGCTGGAATGATTGCATCCTGCATTTCTGAATCTCTACTGAAACTAAGTACTGTTCAGCTTCTTACTTATAACAACTGCTTATGAGCGGTTTCTTCAAGTCCCTGCTACAGAAACTGAAATGGAGACAGTATTTTCAGAAATTGTGCTACATAAAGACAAAAAAAAAATCTTGAAATAATGTTGCTACATTTAGTAAAATTACAGCACTTAAACTTTCAGTAGTTGTCAAATGTCATACCTGCTTTGCTAAAAATAAAACTGTAAAAGTTGGACATAGCAAAATGTATGGTAGACCTGCAGGAAAAGGCATGGTTGTGTTTAAAGACTATTATTTTATTTGCAGCAATTATGTTATCCCTGGCTGCTAGCAAATTGGTCAGGGACATATAACATTGGTAAAGTTCTTTTGCCAAAAAATAAAATTTGTAATGCATGAAATACACAAACTCTAAACAATTCAGTTGGAAAAGCTGATGCAGCTTGGATTTATTATCATTACTTACAGCAAACAGCTATAAAGGACTTTCTCCCATGATGTAATTTCTGGAACAGGTATATCACCTGCACGTGAGACTGTCAAATCAAATTAATGTAAAAATTGAGTACTATGCATGCTGCTGTGTTAAAAATGTACCATTTACTAAATGTGCTAATAATGGTTCCCTAAAGATGAAAATGGAAAAAAAAATATTTAAAGGATTTGGCAGAAGTATAGAGTCATAGATCGATACTAGGCTACCAGCCTTTGTGGGCCATTTTAAGCCTAGCCAATTACCCCACATGAGAATTAAACCCTGTACCTTTTGTCTTAAAGGTAAACACCTTAACCATTATGTCAACCTCCCACCCCTCAGAAATATTACACATGATCCAAATATCCACAAGTAACTATACTGTCCAGACTATTGTACAGTTAGTCCATCTCTTCCTTTCCCTTGCTTCTGATGAACAACAGTAATTCTTTTTTAATATCCTTACTAAATCATCATATTATAATCAGTGTGTATACATGAAAGTAATGATGGAAAGTGTTGCTATGGTTTGTTTTCTATTATACCATGACCCCCCCAAAACGTGCACGCTGATTGGCCAGCGTGCCCGTTGTAAATCGAGTTATACTAATGGAAAAAGGTCCGGTCGCCCGGACTTTTTTCCATTAGTATAACTCGTTTTTTTAAAACACTGTCTCGCTATGTTAAATGGGTTTAACATAGCGAGACAGCTTTAAAATAAGCAACGGAGATCTTCGTTGCTTATTTTAAAGCTGTGTCGCTATGTTAAACCCATTTAACATAGCGAGACAGTGTTTAAAACGGAGAAAGCAAGATCTCCGTTGCTTTTTAGTGTCTCGCTATGTTAAATGAGTTTAACATAGCGAGACAGTTTAAAATAAGCAACGGAGATGTCCGTTGCTTATTTTAAACTGTCTCGCATGTTAAACTCATTTAACATAGCGATAAAAGCAACGGAGATCTTGCTTTCTCCGTTGCTTTTGCCACAGCTCTGATGTACTGCGCAGGCGCAGTACATCAGAACTGCCGCGGATGCCAGACATCTGCGGAAGGGCAGTAAACAGGCATTATACTATGCCATTATTTAAGAAAAGTAACAGTTTCTTTTCTTAAATAATGTCATGGTATAATAGCAATAACCCACTTCTAGGTGTGGGTAATGCTAAATTTACCCACGGTTGGCTTTGTTTGGTCCCTCGGCTTCACCGGACCAAACCACGCCAACCGTGGGTAAATTTAGCATTACCCACACCCAGGCGTGGGTTATTGCTATATTAATGCATGTGTACCCGTATGATAACATTTTTTTATCTAAGATAGTTTTCCTGTGCACTGGTCAAAACTGAATGCTGATAATATGATTCTATGTCATTTAAGCATAAAATAAAAAAAAACCTTGAGTTAGCAGACACTAAAGAAGCTGACAGTTCGCAGTGGTCATGGTTAACAGATTTGTTTTCTAACTGAAAAGAAACTATTTTAAAATTCATTACATTTGCTTTTACCATTGTTTTTGCAGTCTTCTTATTATTGCTTTTAGTTAAACTGCTTATAACAAAACGTGTATCTACAAAAAAGTCTCTCAAATGCAACATTTGCATGTTGAAGTTCTACTAAAAGGAAAAAAAAAGTTTGTGTCAGGAATATGAATTAGTATTCAAAGATTTTTGGAAAAATGTATGACAACATATTTGCAACGAATGAAAATGTTTAAAAGGTGATGCTTTCACAGCATCAACGGAGGGATTGTGGAGGAATAAATAAATAAGAAAGTTGAAACCCTTGGTGTAGAACGAACTGAGCATGTCAGAAGAAAGAGTATATGGTCAGTGCATACTTTTAACCATGCCAGCAGATTGTTTTAAGCAGTAAGATTTTGCTGAAACTGCTAGACAGCAGGAACATGTGAAAGGATGAAAATGTATCAGCTAGTCTGCTTAAGACTGCATTCCTGAAGCCTGTCATTAGAACATTTCATTGTGTTGTAGCATTACTAATGCTGAGTTGGAAAAATTATGTTTTAACTAATCTATTTTTTATGACATTGACGTATTTCATTTTAGATGTTTAGTATTGTTCTAATGAATAACTACATTTACAGATCTTGGTAGTAAACAACTTTTTATTGCATATTGGCAGTGGTCTGATAGATAACACTTGCTATTTTCACACATTTTCTTATAAAAATACCTGGATATGTTTGTTCGAGGAGACATTGCTGACTCTGGTTCTGTCTCTCACACGTGTGATTTCTAATAAATGTTGAAACTCTATCAAGACTTTATTTTTTACTTAATTCTGAAATTTCCTTAACAGTAGGAAAGCAGTCATTACAGTTTCTAGGCTGACGTTACCAACATCTTTGCTGCTGCTGCTGCTAATGTGAATTTGAAAAGTCTGCTTCTTGCCTGATTTTTCTTCCTGCCTATAAAATTGCCCCCTTGCTGGTAAGTAGATGAGAAGGACTTGTAGAAGAACTTACTGCTGTCCTTGATCTGCATTATTTTTGTTCTCCAGATATGTTAACATCTCATTAGTTGGCTTTCCAAGCAATGAACTAATGTTTATAGTGCATCCAACAACCCAGATAATGGTATTTCTCCCATGTTCTTAGGGATTACATTTAGAAAGTGTAGGAACATGGTTATATATTACATGACGCAATGGATAAAATTCTTACACTGCCAAAGCTGCTGACTTACAAGGGTGGCAATTTATCTGTCATTAATCTCCACTTGTAGAGCCACAAATTTTATCTAGAAATGGATTTCATCTCTCAAAGGCAGACACAAAAGGATCATGACCACTGGCATTGTACAACCTTTAATGAAGGATCACCAAATTGTTCACAATGTACCAACAAGAAAGCACAAGACCTGAAGGATATGCAGTTAAACTCCTGCCAGTTAATGTCTGGACCCTATATAACAAGTTCTTCCCTCTTAAGGACTTAGTATAAAAATATATTGACAGTCATAGTTACCTATGGATTAGAACAATCCTGAAGTCTATTTTTGTGGGACATATTTTCTATTCATGTCAAAGGCATTTTCGTTTAGAACATGGAGTTGAAGTGATACTAGTAAGGACTGATATATCTTTGAGAATTCAAATCAAGTATGGAAAGAGGCTAACACTTACAACATTATCATACCTCTCAACGTTCAGATTTTGAACGGACATTCCTAATTTGTTCTCAAACGTTTGCTCCATCCCTCCTTAAACTAGACATTATTTTGAGAAGTTCTACATTAATAACACCAGCATTTAAAATGAATTCCTAATGAGATGCCTTTATCCTAAATTATCATTTTGCTTTATCTGTAGCACTACAGGTAAAAGTTAAGAGTTATGCAGATTATCAAGGTCAAGAAGTTGTGACTTTAAGAACTTATTAATTTCTATTACCTTACTCACTCACTCAATGGCATCTTGGCAGAAGACATCAACCTACCTGAAAAATACGGGAAATGAAGGACAGTAGTGGTGGACTGAAGAAGGCACTTACCAGTTTTCTGTGTGAGAATAGATCAATGCTGTTGGTAAACACTTCACTGAACAACATTTTGAATGTATTGCGCATTTCAGATTTTTTACAAATTAATACTTGTAAACTCCACCCATCGTTGCAAGGTAGTGGCCATCACATGGTCATTGCATCTGTAACATGAATAGATCAAGAATGAGTGAAGAGAGAAAAAAAAAGACAGACTGTGGTAACCAACTATAAGAAAGCAGGAATGTACATGGATAAATATAACAGAACTAAATGTTGAATGAATGGGAATGATATAGAAATGTAATAAAAGGCAGTATAAAATCATTTAAAATGACTTGATAGCAGGCCAACTAAAGGAGTCTTCAAATACATGATGGTATTAGCATAACTACCTCAAAACTTGAAGTTAAAGACGACAAGAAAGTGGGAAATAGGCAGAAACAAGATACTAAAGGAAGTAAACATTCTTAATAAGGAAATAAAGGCAAGTGTTAAAACTGCTCAGCAAAATCATGAAAGAAATATTCCCAACAAATGTCAGGGATAACAGGAAACGTTTTTTCCAAGTACACAAAGAGAGAAAAGAATTCAGATGTTAAAGAAACTTACTTTTTAGAACAAGAGGTGCAGATCAAAGATAATACGAAAACAGTTAACCACTTTCTAGACCATTTTGTATCCTCCTTTGGCAGTTCAGTAACTCAAAGAAGGGAGATAGTAGACCACATATTACATATCTCAGAAAGTTATTAAAAAGCATATTATGTAAATTAGATATTGCAAAAGCTTCTGAAATATATGGAATTACAAACGTGGAACTAAAGTTTATGTGTTAAAAAAAAAACTTTGAAGATACTATCTGTGTCCTCTTACAAGCAGTGAATATATACCCATAGACTAGGAAGTAGCAATAATAAGCCTACGTTTAAAGGGAAGGGCTCAAGAAACAAACTAAAAAATATAGAACAATAAGTCTTCCGTCGAACATTAGCAAGAACACTGAAAGAACAGTTCTGAAGGCATCAGTGAATGATGCTGATAAATTAGAGATTTGCAACATCTATTAACATGCATCCATAAAAGATCACTCAGGGGCAACTTACAACTAGCTTTTTTATAATATAATACAATAGAAGCAATGGAAAATAAGATAAAATAACATACACGTATCTTTATCAACAGCCTTGGACAGAACAGACCATGTATTCTTAATTAACAAGTTAGAAGTTTTGATCTTTTTTAATCTGAAATTAGTAACCAGATTTTTTTTTTTTAATAACTGTATTTCTCATTGGTTAAGTAATTAGAGGTGACTGACTTTCTAGGGAAGTACACACAGTGAAGCCACAGACAATGGTCAAGAGTTTCCACAAGACTCAGTTCTACATCCTCATTTCTCCTGTCTGTACCTACTCGACTTTAAGATTCCATCAGGCATTTTTATTGCTTCTATGTGGATAATGTAAATTGGGTAGGTACACTACCAACAATGAAGACAGTCTACAGAATTGTTTGCACAACTTTACTCAATTGGCCACAAGTACATGGTTATAAATACAGACAAAACTGAACACATGCTATGGGAACTATAATATGTAAACACAGGAGCAAACAAAGTGCAAAGAATCATTAAAGACTTGTATATTCTAGTTGATAAACTAATTTTAAAGAGTACCTAATCAGTGTAATAAAAGAATATTATATAAAACCATGAATGTATTACGAAATATTTTAAGGCAAAAGATAGTGAGGTAGTGAAGCCCTTGTATGTTTCCTTACTAGATCCCAGACTTTGGTTCATAGGTTGGTACTAGGCTATCGGCCCTAGGGCCTATACAAGCCTACCCAAACAATTCCCCGGATATTTCTTCCCACAATATTTACTTCCTTGGACCCCTGTCTAGCAGGGTGACTGAAGTGATCCCCGGGGTGAATTTCCTATCTCCCATCCAATCGTCAAGGTTCCTCTTGAAGTGGACCAAAGAGGCGCTCTGCTTGACGTGTATGGGCAGTTTATTCCAGAGTATGGGGAGTCTCTGGGTCAGGAACCTATCCCTCCAGCATGTTTTGTTCATTGTGATGACAAGGTTTAGATCCCTGGAGTGTGTGGCTCAGAGGGATTGGGATTTCTTTAAGTGAAGCATGTCCAATAGCTCAGGGTTTGACATGGCCTTGTATGTTAAGCAGAGATCGCCTCTGAGTAGACAATATGCCACAGAGTATAGCTGGAGTTTTTTTTAGATGGTCAGAATAGGGCATCTGCTTTAGACCTGTGATTCTTTTAGTGAGGTATTTCTGCGGCCTTTCCAGCTGTTGCAGATGTCTTGTGACGTACATACCAAACGGGGCGTTGTACTCTATAATGGGTCTAATGAGGGATGAGTACACTGGGACAATGACCCTTAGTGATGAGGTGTGCCACATAGAAGGATTTCCTGACTGCTGTGGCAATGTGGTTATCGAAGGTGAGACCACTGTCCACCTGTGTCCCTAAGTGTCTCATCACACTTTCAGTGTTTAGTGTACTGCCAATTATGTGGTAATTCATGGGTATACGTTTTTTCCCAAAGGGGATAACTATACATTTCTTGGCATTAAGCTTGAGCCCATGGCTCTGGCACCAAGTATCTGTTTCTGTAAGGCCCTTTTGTAGAATATCCACATAATTTGGGGATTCAATAACGGCTCCCAGTTTGCAGTCATCTGCAAACTTTGTAAGCCAGAGTCCCTTAGTGCTGGCCTGTACTTCAGAGAAGTAGATGCCAAACAAGAGTGGTCCCAGGACTGAACTCTGAGGTACTCCACTTGTCTAGAGCTGGATTTGGAGTCAGCTACTTTTACTGTCTGGGTTCTGTCAGTAAGCCAGTTGACAACCCATTGAGTGATGTAGGGACTTATGTCCAGCTTAGTAAGTTTATCTATGATTCCAGAGTGGGGGACGGTGTTGAAGGCCTTGGTGAGGTCCAGATAGGCTGTGTGGACTGCCTTACCCTCGTCCACAGCTCTGGAGACCGATTTGAAGAAGTCAATCAGGTTCAGGAGACAAGATCGGCCCTTCACAAACCCGAACTGGGTGGGGTTCAGTTTTTGAAGGTTGCCAATGTCTTTGTTTATAAGTTCCATGATAATGCGTTCCATGCCCTTGCAGATCAGGCTCGTCAGACTGATGAGACAGTAGATCCCGGGATCCAAGGTGGATCCCCCCCTTGTGGAGTGGGATAACTGTAGCTGTGCCCCACTTAGTGGGCACGAAGTCTGAGGTGAGGCTATGATTAAACATGACACTTAGGTCAGGTGCCATTAAATTTTGTAGTTCATGTAGTACACAGCCCGTGATGTCATCTGGTCCCACAGATGCTGTATTCTTAGCTTTGGAGAGTGCGGTTTCTACCTGTGTGGTCGTGATTACCGTAATTTGGCAATCTTTTGGTATTGAGATGGGCCCTTTAGGGAGTGAGAGGGGGTGAAGTTGGCACTAAATCGATCTGCCAGGATATTGGCAATATCCTTGAATTTGGTACTTCATTGTAGTCTCTGACATACAGATTTATTGTCAAAGGCTGAGGCTGTACAGAGAAAATTTTACAGAGCAAATACATGGTACAGCTGGACTTCAGTGACAAGGACCAGTAGTGTAAGTGCATAAGTTCTTATATCCAGTGGTCAATGACCCAAAGACAATTCAAAGAACACTGACTCCTTAAAGTGAGCATTACAAACTTCATTACCAAACCAATTCTTCTATTTTTTTTCTCTTGAATGATGGAATATTTTTTAAATTCTGAAATTGTATGGAATTTTTGGAATTACTTAAATAATATAATTCATTCTTAATGTGGTTTTAAAGATCATGACTAAAACTTTAATTTCTTATTGTTTATGTGTTATTGTGTTAGCATTTTTAAAAGGAGATTTAGAAGTGACCAAAGAAGATCATCCTTAAAGTCACTGTAATAGCTTTACTTCTAAAATATATATAGAGAGAAGTGTGCATCAGTTTCAAAATCTCTCTTTGTATGTTAAATTTTTGGTAGCTGGTATATATCTTGTAAAAGTTGTCTGGACCAGTTCCAACCTTTCTAATGGACAATTACATAAACAAAAGCATTAAAAGTTATATAAGAGTTATACAAGACAAATATTATAATATATTATCTATTTGGACCAAGTGTTTCTCATCTCTCAATGTCAAGGATATGAACATGAGCCTCATATTTTTTACAGCCTTAAATATAATATGATTTGAATGATTCTTAAAGGAGAATTTGTTATTAAATAAAACTCATATTTCCCTATAATAATTGGTAACTTCAACAGTATGACCACTCACAACTATGGTTTCTTTTTTTAATAGTTGGTTTGTCAAAACAGATGACATGACATTTCTAAGTGCTAAATCTGAGACCATATTCAATTATAGAAATTCTTAAATGAATGTGTTACTTGGGCAACTGCTGTCAGAGGCTGCAATAAATCCAATTTTGAAGTCATCTGCATATTTTTAACCTAAATGGCAGAGCATTCTGGACTAATATAGAAAACCAAATTGAATTAAAAAAATATCCTAACACAAATCCCTGTGGTATGCCACAACTGTTTGGTAAAAACTCAGATTTGATGCCTCTAGCCTAAGCATGTTGTCTTCTTTCAGATAGCCAATTAATTATCCATTTTATCAAAAAAAGATTAAAATTATATTTGCTTCATCATTCTATACACAAAAGCCTTAGTAAAGTACCAGGTGCCTTAGCTAGCTTCAAAAATATAACACCAACAGAAAGGGTCTTAACAACTGCAGACATGACTTGGTCATAAAATTCAATTAAATTGTGAGAGCTGATTTACTTGCAATGAAACCATGTTGACTAAGATCAACATTGTTTGAAGTATACACAATAAGACATCTTTCAAAACATTTAGAAAAAATTAAGTCAAATTAAGTGGTGCATATTTTTTGTCAAGCTTATTTCCCTTCTTGAAAATGGAAGTACAGAAGACATCTTCCAAGAATTAGGAACATACACAGTAAAAGACTACTGAAAATAGAGTGCATTATAGGTAGTAACATATCTTGTAAATTGTATATTAAGATGTCTGAGATGTTATCTGGCCCTGATGAGGTATTCTTAAGTTTATTTAAACAATCATGTATTATAGATTTTAACATAGATGGATAAATATCTCTAACATGCGACTATGTCCCTAATTGTTCAAATTATGTAAATTCTACAAATTCAGCAATCAGAAAATATTGGCTAAATATACTGGCAATAATTTTAGTTTCCGAAACTAATCCCCTATTGTAAAATAGCAGATACTGAATTACAAGTCTTAGTGACATTAATATAATTACAATATAACTTATTTTGATTATGGTTTACTAAACTTTTTTCAAACTGTGACTCCTCTTTCAATAACAGTGTTTTATTTTACTTTTGTTTCTACAAGTGGGATATTTCCTATATCATCTAAACATTTTTTTCTTCTTTTTATACAACTTAATTAAAAAATGAGTTCCGCCATTAAGGATACTTAAGTTTATTTATAAATGTTCCATTACTAAAGACAGTTCCTGCCAAGTTAGTTAGTATAATATTCTCAAATCTACTACATCTCAAGTCCCAAACCTGCCTTGACACATCATATCAATTAACATGTGATAAAGAATTTCTTAAAACATCAAAATTCAGATGTTGGAGATGTGACAGGAAGAAATAGGTAATTGGGAACATATTTTCTGGGAGTGCAGTGAGTTGTCAGACTTTAAGGATTCCCTGTGGAATGCACTGTTGGAGATGCTGGGTAAGCAGATTGGTATGAAGAGGGCGATGATTTTTCTGAGCTATGATACAGAATGAGAATTGCCTAGACATGGTGAGGCCTTGCTATCTCTAATTATGGTGGCTGACAAAAAAACAATTACTAGAAAATGGAAATCAAAATCTAAGCCAACTATATTAGAAGTAGCGAATATAGTAACAGAGAAAAAACAACTGGAATGGATCTCTTTAGAAAAAGGTAGGCAAAAACAAATAGGGAAAAATGGGGACTGTGGGAACAATACACACAGGGGAGGAATGAGGTTTAAAATAAAGCAGGACTTAAATGAGCTATGTAATGTTTGACTGAAAACTACTGGGTAGATTATAAGCAATCTATAATGTTTGCAACTGGGAGTGTGTCAGTATGGTTTGTGATGTAAAATGCTTGCAACTAGGATTGTTCCAGTGTGGCTTGTTTTAATTTATATAAATGTATGACTGCTTATGTCGTAAGTGATGGTTCAGAATTCATTTTTTAACCTGATGTCAATAATTGTAATTTCTCCTACAAAAGTTTTAAGTGTAAGTTACAGCTTGTTTTAACTGTATGAGCTGAAGCTGAGTTTTTTGCTTAGTTAATATGTCATTCTTCTGTATTACACTTTGTAATAACTTTATTTAACTATAACCATATTATGTCTTTGTGGAGTTTTTCTCCCTGGGCTTTCATTGAAAATGAGAGATTATCCTAGTCAGACTTTCCCAGTAAGCAAATGTAAAATAAAATAAATACTGAATTGTAATGCTTTTTAATACTGAATTATGATGCTTTTTAGAACACCTTTATTGAATTATCACTTGTGACATAGGCACATTTACATTTATATAAAAGTAATCAAATTGTATTCAGTTAAAATTAACAAATATTATGCTTCACACATATTGTTATATATCATATTACCTAAACAACATTACATAAATTATTCAATTCCTGTCCATTTTTTTAAACAAGAAACATCTTTATTAAACCATCACTTATGACATAAGCAGTCATAAATTTCTATAAATGAAAACAAGCCACACCGGAACAATCCTATTTGTAAACATTTTACATCACAAACCATACTGACATACTCCCAGTTGCAAACATTATAGATTGCTTATTATACCATGATCCCCCCAAAACGTGCACGCTGATTGACCAGCGTGCCCGTTGTAAATCGAGTTATACTAATGGAAAAAGGTCTGGTCGCCCGAACTTTTTTCCATTAGTATAACTCGTTTTTTTAAAACACTGTCTCGCTATGTTAAATGGGTTTAACATAGCGAGACAGCTTTAAAATAAGCAACGGAGATCTCCGTTGCTTATTTTAAAGTTGTGTCGCCATGTTAAACCCATTTAACATAGCGAGACAGCAGTTTTAAAAACAACGGAGAAAGCAAGATCTCCGTTGCTTTTTTTGTTTTCGCTATGTTAAATGAGTTTAACATAGCGAGACAGTTTTAAAATAAGCAACAGAGATGTCCGTTGCTTATTTTAAAAATGTCTCGCTATGTTAAACTCATTTAACATAGCGAAACACTAAAAAAAAAGCAACGGAGATCTTGCTTTCTCCATTGCTTTTGCCCACAGCTCTGATGTACTGCGCAGGCGCACAAGTACATCAGAACTGCCGCGGATGCCAGACATCTGCGGAAGGGCAGTAAACAGGCATTATACTATGCCATTATTTAAGAAAAGTAATAGTTTCTTTTCTTAAATAATGTCATGGTATAATAGCAATAACCCACTTCTGGGTGTGGGTAATGCTAAATTTACCCACGGTTGGCTTTGTTTGGTCCCTCGGGACCAAACCACGCCAACCGTGGGTAAATTTAGCATTACCCACACCCAGGCGTGTGTTATTGCTATATAATCTACCCAGTAGTTTTCAGTCAAACATTACATAGCTCATTTAAGTCCTGCTTTATTTTAAACCTCATTCCTCCCCTGTGTGTATTGTTCCCACAGTTCCCATTTTTCCCTATGTAGTTTTTGCCTACCTTTTTCTAAACAGATCCATTCCAGTTGTTTTTTTATCTCTGTTACTATATTCACTACTTCTAATATACTTGGCTTAGATTTTGATTTCCATTTTCTAGTAATTGTTTTTTTGTCAGCCACCATAATTAGAGATAGCAAGGCCTCACCATGTCTAGGCAATTCTCATTCTGTATCATAGCTCAGAAAAATCATTTCCCTCATCATACCAATCTGCCTATCCAGCATCTCCAATAGTGCATTCCACAGGGAATCCTTAAAGTCTGACAACTCACTGCACTCCCAGAAAATATGTTCCCAATTACCTCTTTCTTCCTGTCACATCTCCAACATCTGAATTTTGATGTTTTAAGAAATTCTTTATCACATGTTAATTGATATGATGTGTCAAGGCAGGTTTGGGACTTGACATGTAGTAGATTTGAGAATATTATACTAACTTGGCAGGAACTGTCTTTAGTAATGGAACATTTATAAATAAACTTAAGTATCCTTAATGGTGGAACTCATTTTTAATTAAGTTGTATAAAAAGAAGAAAAAAATGTTTAGATGATATAGGAAATATCCCACTTGTAGAAATAAAAGTAAAATAAAACACTGTTATTGAAAGAGGAGTCACCGTTTGAAAAAAGTTTAGCAGACCATAATCAAAATAAGTTATATTGTAATTATATTAATGTCACTCAGACTTGTAATTCAGTATCTGCTATTTTACAATAGGGTATTTGTTTCAGAAACTAAAAGTATTGCCAGTATATTTAGCCAATATTTTCTGATTGTTCAAATTATGTTTGTGTCTTTCGGCTTTTCCCGGTTAGGGGTCACCAGAGCGGAACTCCGGTCCGCTAATGACTGGTAGTTGATTTTTACGTGCAGAGTTACCAGCCCTGATGCACAACCTTCAATGAAGGTACGCCCATTCATGCATGTCTCCACGCAGAAGACGCTCTAGCTGAGAATCGAACCGGACAGCGTCTTACTGTGAGGCGACAACGCTACCGCAGCAAATCCACGGTGGTGGTGCTGCAGTAGCATTGTCGCCTCACAGTAAGATGCTGTCCGGTTCGATTCTCAGCTAGAGCGTCTTCTGCATGGAGACATGCGTGAATGGGCCGCACCGCTGAAGGTTGTGCATCAGGGCTGGTTACTCGGCACGTAAAAATCAACTACCAATCATTAGTGGATCGGAGTTCCGCTGTGGCGACCCCTAACCGGGAAAAGCCGAAAGACACAAACATAATTTGAACAATCAGAAAATATTGGCTAAATATACTGGCAATAATTTTAGTTTCTGAAACTAATACCCTATTGTAAAATAGCAGATACTGAGATTATGGCTTGCTAAACATTTTTCAGACTGTGACTCCTCTTTCAATAATAGCGTTTTATTTTACTTTTGTTTCTACAAGTGGGATATTTTCTATATCATCTAAACATTTTTTTCTTCTTTTTATACAACTTAATTAAAAAATGAGTTCCACCATTAAGGATACTTAAGTTTATTTATAAATGTTCCATTACTAAAGACAGTTCCTGCCAAGTTAGTTAGTATAATATTCTCAAATCTACTACATCTCAAGTCCCAAACCTGCCTTGACACATCATATCAATTAACATGTGATAAAGAATTTCTTAAAAAATCAAAATTCAGATGTTGGAGATGTGACAGGAAGAAAGAGGTAATTGGGAACATATTTTCTGGGAGTGCAGTGAGTTGTCAGACTTTAAGGATTCCCTGTGGAATGCACTGTTGGAGATGCTGGATAGGCAGATTGGTATGATGAGGGAAATGATTTTTCTGAGCTATGATACAGAATGAGAATTGCCTAGACATGGTGAGGCCTTGCTATCTCTAATTATGGTGGCTGACAAAAAAACAATTACTAGAAAATGGAAATCAAAATCTAAGCCAACTATATTAGAAGTAGTGAATATAGTAACAGAGATAAAAAAACAACTGGAATGGATCTGTTTAGAAAAAGGTAGGCAAAAACTAAATAGGGAAAAATGGGGACTGTGGGAACAATACAAACAGGGGAGGAATGAGGTTTAAAATAAAGCAGGACTTAAATGAGCTATGTAATATTTGACTGAAAACTACTGGGTAGATTATAAGCAATCTATAATGTTTGCAACTGGGAGTGTGTCAGTATGGTTTGTGATGTAAAATGCTTGCAACTAGGATTGTTCCGGTGTGGCTTGTTTTCATTTATATAAATGCATGACTGCTTATGTCATAAGTGATGGTTTAATAAAGATGTTTCTTGTTTAAAAAAATGGACAGGAATTGAATAATTTGATTTTTAAATTGTTAACAA